>NC_135330.1:122292470-122598138 GCF_023851605.1 Tamandua tetradactyla
AGGAGAAGTTCAAAATTGAAGTGCTTACAAAGTGCTGCTTTTCCCTTGACGTCTGTGCATTCTAGCGACAGTAATACTTGGGTTTTTGCTTTTCTTTCACATGGCAATTAACATAGTGATGTCTTCTGTTTCCTATATTATAGAAATAATTCCAAACATTAATCTTGTTTTTTTTTAATTTTTTAAATTAAATTATTATGACAACATGTACATTTTCCTCTCTTACAAGACCGCTTAAAATTATATTCAACTGTTGATTTAAGGAGAGACTATTATTCAACAATACTTACTTCCAAAATAAATATATGGATTTACCAGCCAGAAAATGATTTACGTGAGTGTATACATCTATTTGCTCTACTTAATTAAACCCCTTACCTAATTTTACTCATGTGCACTTAAAGACTTGAATTTCAAATAGATGTTTTCTTAGCAGAAGAAAATAATTTCTAAAAGTTATTTTTAAGACAATAACTCATATTAACTTAATACAAATCAGGGGTTTGTAGTCACTAGCAAGGTCACTAGTACACGAATAATTTTCATTTATTTTTATATTAATTTAATTTGGAATTTTAAGCCTACAAAAAGTTGCAAGCATCTTATAGTGTAATGAACAATATACACATCACTTAGGTTAATCAACAGTTCGTATTTTACTGCACTTCCTCTATACAGCCTTGTATAGCTTTTATAGTTGTAGGTATCATAACACTTGATGCTTATATATATCTCCTATAGAAAACAGCACTCTATTACATTATAGCAATATAACCATCCATCACAATCAGACAACTTAACGTTGGTATAATATTGTCATTTACTACAAAATCCACATTCAGATTTCCTCAAGGGTTAGTAGTAATGCACTTCCTGTTTCTTTTTTGTTTGTTTGTTGAGGAGTCAAGCTCTTGGCCAAACTCTCATGTGTGATTTTTCAGGCCTGACCATTGGCACTTATGAAGCTTCACTTGGCCTGTTTTAGGATAACTTCCCTCTTCATTCAGGCCTGGTGGGTAGTCAGGACATTGTGGTCTCAGGAGGGAGTTGCAGTCAAGGGCACTGGACCCCTTGGCTAGTCATGCTTTTACCCACATCTGCATCCCTAACTTAAGGCCTTCCCCAGGTGCTCCTGTTGAGACTTCTTTAAAGGAGAGGGATCTTGAAGATACTTTTCTCAACTCTGACAAGGTACATTTCCATTCTCAGTCCACTTCATTCCCCTGGCCCCCATGTCCATAAATCTGCAAGTCTTTTGTTCAAAGATTCCTTAGCAGTGAGATGCCCCCCACTGATTATTTTTAAGGGCAAATTATTTTTGTCCTATTCAAGAAATCTTTGTATGCTCTAAGGTCACAAAGATGTTCTACATTTTCTTCTCTTTCTTTTATTTTTATTTCTTATGTTCCATTAGAATTGCAGTCCATAGGAAAGTAATCTTTTGTTATGGTAGAAGTAGGGTAATTTTTTTTCATGAATATATGCAATGGAATCTTTATCTTTTATTTTCCTATTATTTCCTCCCTGATCTTATCACATTGGTCCACATCAGGTGGCCATTTCTATAAACAATTGTATTTTTGGAATTTCTATTCATCATCACTTTTCAGTTTGCTCAAATTCTTACCAAGACCACAGTCTTTTATTCTCTGCTTTTTAATTAAATTAATATTAAAAGAATGAATAAAAAGATACTAAAGAAATGCAAAGAACATAGACAAGGTGTGATTCCTGTAATTAGATGATATCTGGAAGCACAAGCCCTCCAGATCTGTTCATCTTCAAGATTGCCCTAACTATTGGTGGCAATTGCACTTCACAAATATTTGAGAATTGACATTTTTCTTTTACTTATCTGAATAATGATTCATAATTGCAAGTGAAGAGCTCTTTTCCATTTTTATAAATCTTTTTCTAATTGTTAGTTAGATTTTATGCTGCTTTGAAAGGCAATAGTTGCAATGTTATATATTATGTCTATTGTCTTTTCATATAGAGTCAAATTTACCTGCTAATGTAATTTTGAAATTTTTGCCTTTATGGTTGTATTAGAGTGCAAGCTACCAGAATGCAATATACCAGAACTGGAATGACTTTTATAAAGGGAAATTTAATAAGTTACAAGTTTACAGTTGTAAGACAATGAAAATGCCAAAATTATGGTATCATCAAGTGATTAAATTAATTCGAGGAAGGTCCATGGATTAGGAACAGCTTTGTCAGTTGGGTAGTCATGTGGCTGGCATCTGCCTCTCCCGGCTCAGGCTTGGCTAACATCTTATGGTGACATCTGGTGGGCATCAAGCATCTCCACATATTCATGTCTGTGGTCTCCACATGTCCACATCTGTGTCAGTTTTCCTGTTTAGTTTCTGTAAATTCTGAAACTTCTGTCACTTCTCTAGGCTCTGTCGTTTCTGGTATTTCTGTCTGCTCTATCTTTTCTTCAAAAATGTTTCCTCTTTTAAAGTATTCCTGTAAGCTAATCAAGATGCACCTGGAATGGGTGGAATCATATCTCCATCTAATCAAAAGTTAATACCCACAATGGAGCGTGTC
Organism: Tamandua tetradactyla; assembly: GCF_023851605.1. Taxonomy (NCBI): domain Eukaryota; kingdom Metazoa; phylum Chordata; class Mammalia; order Pilosa; family Myrmecophagidae; genus Tamandua; species Tamandua tetradactyla. The sequence goes on from NC_135330.1 coordinate 122,295,030, forward strand.
ACACCTCCATGGAGATCATCTAATCAAAGGATGCCAATCTACAGTGCTGAATAGGATTTAAAAAACAGCTGCTCCCACAAGATTGTATCAATATTAAAACATGGTTTTTCTGGGGTACATAATTTCAAACCCACACAATGGTCACCCCTTTTGATAGATTTTTCAATTGAAACGGGAAACAGACCAAAACTCTATGAAAGGAGCTTTGTTGTGAAGCTGTGTGCAAATGGGCTGAAGTCTAAAATAAATGACACCCCTCAGCAGGTTAAGGGTTACATCTTACATAACTGCTGGAGGGTGGCTGTTAGATGAGGGGAGCTATCACAGAAATGCAGCTGCCAGAGGGTGGATGTAAAGACATTCACTGGACTGCTGCATGAGTGGGTCCAGGTTTGATTTTGAAATGGGCCTCCTGGAAGTTAAGGGTGGGGGGTTAGCCTTTCTTATCAGTGTTTTGCTGTTGTTTTTCCCCGCATTCTAAATGTTTAAATATTTACTGTTGTTGACTTTGTTTTCATTTCTAATAAAAGATGTTCCTGTTTTTCTAATTTTGGTGTCAGGTAACAATAAGTTAACAATAAGTTGTTCTTTACAAAGACATGGATGTTGAATGCATTTTATCTGTTTTAGAAATAATTTCAACTTCATTGACATTAGTTTCAATCCTATACATTATGTAATTCCTGTTTTACTCATTTAATAGTTTGATTATGCTCATTTCTTTATGCAAGCAAAAAAGTCATTTTCTGTCTTTAAAGATACATCATTAATACATGCATCAATTCAGAAATTTTCCTCTAAAGATATTCTCTTTGTCCCAGATATCTTGAAGTCTGCTAATTTCCACTGCTTATGGATGACTTCTAATTTCCTTCTGATTTTCATCTTAAATCAACATTTCTATTCAATGGTATATATTTATTCTTAAAAATTTATATTATGAATTGCTAGGATTTGGTGGCTCAAATTTCTGTTATTTATAATTTGGGTTATTAGCAGAGAATATTAATTTATACTCTACTGTATTGAATTTGTCAAGATTTTATTGAGGTTTTAACTAAGTAGATAAATGTAACTGTTTCATGGATGTATGGACAAAAATACTTATCAATTTCAGAGCTGGAAAGTCTCCTACACACAAGTTTAGAAATGTTATAATAATATTTAATTATTTGTTCTCATTTATATTTTTCTACCCAATTCATGCACTTTTCTAATGAGACATATTAAAGTTTCATAATATTTTTCAGAAAGTCTACAATTTAATAGATTCTATTTTCTTTCATCTATTGTCAACACAGTTTATTTTATATATAAATAACATTTCACCATAATATTTATATAGGTATTATTTCATGCTTTCAACATGAAATTCAATTTTGTCTGTTGTAAATAAATCACACCTTGTCTGTGTTCTTTACATTTGTTTAATATATTTTATCCATTTATTTTTAATCTTTTCCATTCTAAGGGCATTTCTTCAGTTGAAATGTAAGTTCTACCACATAAATTTTCAATATTGCACAAGGAAAATAGGAAGATGTTTTAATTTGCTAGCTCCCAGAATGCAATATACCAGAGATGGAGTGGCTTTTAAAAAGGGAAATTTGATTAGTTGCAAGTTGACAGGTTTTAGGCTTTGGAAATATCCAATTAAAGCAAGTCTATAGAAATGTCCAATGTAAGGCATTCAGGGAAAGATACTTTGATTCAAGAAGGCTGACGAAATTCAGGGTTTCTCTCTCAAGTGAGAAGGCACATGGCAAACATGGTCAGGGTTTCTCTTTCATCTGTAAAAACACAGTGGTGAACACAGCATCATCTGCTAGCTTTCTCTCTTGGCTACCTATTTCATGAAGCTCCCTGGGAGGCATTTTCCTTCTTCATCTCCAAAAGTCGCTGGGCTGGTCGACTCTGCTTCTCATGACTATGCTGTTCTGCTCTCTCAGAATCTCCCGTATTCTCCAAAATATTTCCTCTTTTATAGGATTCCAATAAACTAATCAACCTCCAATAAACTAATCAAGACCCAATGCAATTTAACATCCACTCTTGAGTGAGTCACATCTTCATGACGATAATCTAATTAAAGTTTCCAACATGCATTGCTAAGTAGAGATTAGAAGAAAAAGCTGCATTACAAAATGGGATAGGATTAAAACATGGCTTTTCTAGGGTACATACATCATTTCAAACTGGCACAGAAGATCTCAACAATTTTTGCATAGCTCAGCATATAATATATAATTGATTTTTTCTTTTCATACACACAATTTTCCAGTCTCCACCTTGTAATTGTTTAATCAGTTCATTCATCTTTAATGTAATATTTAAACATATTCCATTTTATTTCATAGTCATTACTTAAATTGCAGTGTGCTTTACTTCATATTTTCCTTTTTCCTTTGATATCATTGCTCGTTAATGTATTTTTACTCCTTCTTAAAGTAAAATGATGTATTTTGCATTTAAATCACCTTTTTGCAGCACTACCTTTTTCTGCTCTCAAAATGGGCATATGTTTCTTTTAAATATTTGTTTTTAATTTACTGAATATCTATTCCAGTATGCTATATTCTTTACTTATAATGGCATTGTTTCCTTTTAGAATTCCTTCATCTCTCTCACTTTCTTCCATTCTTCCTATAACCACAGTTATGAGACCTTTAAAAAGGTTTTATTTGTTTCCCACACTTGCATCTACAGTCCCACATTTTGATTAAGCATCATTGACATTTCTTATGCAATATATCCATTTTGTATCAAGGGGTATAATTAAATTTATATTTCATATTCCTATATAGATTACCTTTAAAAAAATAATTTCCCCTAATTACCAATCTCCTACATTTTCCACATCTTCAGTCAACTCTGCTTATTTGTTGTTTGTTCTGATTATTTCCTTAACTATTTTTCTCAGTAGATAATAAGAACAGGAAATATTAATTTCTAAATTTTTACTTATCTACAGACTTCTCTCCTTCTCCTTAGTAGGATAATGATATCTTATCTGAGTAGATAATTGATTGTCTTTAATTTCTATGTAGCATTTATTACTGTTCATCTGTCTTCTAGCTTCCATTGTTATAGGTGTAAAGTCTGATGTTAATCTAATACATTTTTCTTATAATACATTGTTTTTTCATATTTAAACACTTGAAGTACTCTCTGATAATCTGTAGCCTTCATATAACTTATTGGATTATTTCTAAGAAAGTATTTTTTTTCTGATAAATATTGACTAGAATCTAATAAGCACTTTCAATTTATGAGCATGTAGTTCTGTCTTTCCACTTATGGAGATTTTCTTCAATTATTCTTGTGATTCTAGCTTCTATTTTGTTTGCTTTTTTTTCTTCATTGAAATTGTAACTGCTAATATGTTTTATCTTTTTGGTGTGTCCTTCAGACTACTAATCATTCTTGTCCTAATTTTCATCTCTTCATATATTTTCTCTCTGATTTGAGGTCTTTCGTTCATTTGCCCATTCTGACCACTATTTCTAGCTTCTCTATATTTCAAAATCTTTTTCATAATCTATTGAAATCTTTACTTTGGAAGTAATATTTTAATTGCAGAAAATAAGCATTCTAATGATATTTTTTATTGGTCATAATCAAATTGTTATCTCTGGCCTTTAGTTCTCTAAGTTTGTGTTGATCTGTCCTATCATCTTTATCTTCATATCAGGGTGGAAGGTAAGATCTGGAGGAATTCTCTTCATTGTTTTTCACCTGAAGATTTGGGCACAGGGTGTGGTGTGTTTATCATTGAAATTTTAGTGATTTTAGTGATCAAGTTCAATAGAGAGGTGTCAGTGCATTCCATGACCTTTGGAAAATCCTCAAGTCTTTTGAAGATAACGAATTTTTAAGATCTGCCTCCTTATCCATGCCAGAAAACACTCCTCACAGGAAAGGATGAAATATGACTGAGAATTCACTTCCCCCTCTTACTTTTTCTGTCTTCATTTATATTTTAGTGGTTGGGAGTAAGATTTCACTGGGCACTATTATCACTGTCATTTTCTTCCCACCTTTCTTGTTAAAATACAAAAGCACATTAAAATACAAAAAAAAAATCTGTATTCCTCATATATACCCACGCACACATGTATTTTATATGTATATATGTATATTTATATGTATAAATATACGTGTATTTGCTTTTATAAATATGGGACTGTTAATCACTGCACTTAAGAGGTCAACTAGTACAAGTAGTTTAATTTTTTTAAGAACTTGCTAAAATTGCTAAAGAGCTAGAGAAAGCTAATATAAGAAATGGCAAGAATAAGAAACAACAACCAGGACTTAACATGGAACAAGACACACAGCCAGTGTTTGTAGATTCAGTCAGCCATAGCAGCAGGACAGTACAGGGATTTGTTGAGTGCTGTGCAAGATAGGCCTGTTCCCATGGAAAGTGGAGAATGAATATGTACCACCAAGTGGAAGCCAGTTATCCCTGCCACCATCAGACCTTCATGACTGACAATAGAGGGTCTCCACCATATTCTTTATATGGGTTCTTTACCTGCCAATAAAAATTCACTCTCCTTAAAATACGTGAATTTCAAATTTATGAGTTTATAAATAACTACATTAGAAGAATAAATTAATAAATGAATAGGTTGTAAAATACACTCCCCCAAGATGTCAAATATTTAGACTTTAAGTAAAACTAACAATCTGTGGTCAGATTTTGCTTCTAATGAAAGTGCTGGAACATTTGAATAAATAGTAAATACCATTTCTCTATATATTAAACATTAATTTGTCATTGAGTTTTGCATATGGGTAATTGTTACTCAGTTTTTACTGCAAAATTATATTAATAAACTTAAAATAAAGCTTGATATATCAGTATTTTATGGATTTTTAAATCTCTAATGCCTCATGAGCAAAAATTGTATAGAAGATCACGTAGTCAAAATCATAAGGGGGAAATTCAACTGGATCTTTGGTTGTATGATAATCTATACCAGAACCTGCCCCTCCTCTAATGCTGTTTAAAAAGTTCTAATATGAATAATTTAAAACCATAACTACCCAGTTGGTAATTATTGATATCTTTTATTGATACCTCAAAGAAATAAAAATATTTCAAATTTTAGAATCTTTCCTCAAGAGAAGTGAAATGCCAGGTTACATTTGGACAGGATTGCTTTGCTCCAAAAGCATTTATTAAAATCAAAGAAGAGACAGTCCTTATATTTTGGTATTGGGAAGTACCATTTCATAAAATAAGTTTTTCAGAAATAAGTTATGCATTATTAGGAGAAGGGTTGATTGAACTAGTTTCTTCCTGCAGACTGTGATGGTCAGGTTCACGTGTCAACTTGGCCAGGCATTGGTGCCCAGTTGTCTAGTCAGGCAAGTGCTGGCCTGTCTGCTGCTGTGAGGCTATTTTGTGGACTTAAATCATGACCACATTGGCTGCAAGAATAGGAACAACAGCCAGGACCTAACATTACATTTGCAGTCAGCTAAAGGGAATGTGTTCCACAATGAGTGTCACTTAATCTAATCACTGGAAGGCTTTTAAGGAGGATTCAGAAGAGACAATTGCTCTTCCTGCTTCAACCAGCCAGCCTCTCCTGAGAGTTCATTGAGGACCTTCACTGGACCTGCCAGCCTGTGGTCTGCCCCACAGATCTTGGACTTTTACATCTCCATGGTTGAGCGAGATTCTTCTATAAATTTTATATTTACAGATACCTCCTGCTAATTCTGTTTCTCTAGAGAACACTACCTAATACAGAGACTGATAACAACTGTGATGGTTTGGAGTTGTACGGACCCTAGAAAAGATCATGTTCTTAAACCTAATCCATTCCTGTGAGTGTTGACCTATAATGCGTCGGAACTTTTGATTAGTTTATTTCAATTGAGGCATGACCCAGGTGGGTCTTTCTCCTCTTACTGGAGACCTTTATAAAAGCATGGAATAGAGAGAAAACAGAGAAGCTAAGAGAAAGAGAAGCACACAAGCTCAGAAAGAAAGTCGCAGATGGAGCAGCCAGAAACTGGAAACAATAAGCCCAGAGGAGAAGCAAAGACCAGCAGACACTGGCCATGTGTGACAGAGGAGTTTCTTCAGGAAGAAGGTATTGCCCTCTCCATGCCTTGATTTTTACATTTTCCTTGGCCTCAAGACTGTAAACTTGTAAGCTAATAAATCCCCATCTGTAAAACCCAGTCCATGTCTGATGTATTGCATTTCATCAGCTTGGAGAACTAAAACAACTGTGTTTCTGTATTAAATTTATTTACATCACAAGATGGAAAGAATAGACGCAACTACTTCATGTTGAGATTTTAACATAACATTCTAACATAAATTGTTGTGTAACTATAGTCACTTAAACTTAAGTCAGTTTAGACTAAATATAATACTCTAATTTCTTGCTTTCTTTGTGCAGATATTTATTATTTCTCGTTTCCTTATTCTAATTGGCTTTTGGGAAAATCAAGAATAGAAAGTAACCATTAGTGCCATGAGAAAAAGATGATATTTCTGCGGTTAATATAACTGAAAAGTCAGAAAATATAATATAAAGTAATTTTATAGGGTATGCTGGTGATATGGGATGGGCAAGACAAGGGAACTTTTAAGGGAACTTTTAAGATAAAATTCATATCGTAATAGTCACCATTTTAACCATTTTGAAATACACATTTCAAAGGTTCAATATTTTCTCAAGGCTGTGAAGCCACCATTGCTATCTAATTTCAGGATACTTCAGCCACCACCACCACCACCCCAAAAAATATCATAAATTCCAATTCCCAGGTGTTGGGCTGCAACACCTGGCTACCACTGATCAACATTCTGTCTCAAATCAATGGATTCAGCTATTCCAGGCATTTCATATAGATGACATCATATAGTACCTGGCCTTTCATGTGTCTGCTTTCTTTCATTTGACATGGTATTTTCAAATTTTAACTATGTATAATCTGTTACTACATCATTTCCTTTTATGGCTGAATAACATTTCATTGTATAGATATGCCACATCCCATTTTTCCCTTCATTGGTTAATGGAATTAGGGGTTATTTCTACTATTAACTATTATAGGTAATGTTGATATGAGCCTTTAGTACAATTTTTCACATGCACATATGTTTTCAATTTCCCAGTATATAACTAAGAGTTGAATTGTTGGGCCTTTAACTATTGAGGAACTGCCAAACTATTTTATACAGCAGTTACACCATTTTAAATTCCCACTAGCAATGTATAAAGGTACAATTTCTCCATCTCTTCATCAACACCTATAACATTAGGTATTTGGGGACTAATATAGCCATCCTAATGTGTATGAACTGGAATCTGATTTACATTTCCCTAACGACTATTGCATTCATCATCTTTTTACGTGATTATTGGTCATCTGTATGCATTCTTTGGAGAAATGCCTATTCAAGTCTTTTGCCATTTTTTATTGTTGAGTTGAATAGTGTTCTTTGTACTTTCTATGTAATAGATCCTTTTCAGATATATGAATTTAAAATATTTTCTCAGAGTCTATGGGTTATGTTTCACTTTCTTAACTATTTCCTTTTATGCACACATTATAAAAATTTGTATTAAGTTCAACTTATCTATTTTTTAAAATTTTTCTGCTTGTGACTTTGATGTCATATTTAAGATACTTGCCAAATCCAAGTTCATGAGGACTCACATCTGTGTTTCTTTCTAAGAGTTTTATAGATTTAGCTTTTATATTCATGTTTGGTTAGTTTTGAGTTAAATTTGCATATGATGTGAAGTTGGGTCCAAATTCATTCTTTTGCATGTGAATATGCAGTTGTGCCAATCCTTTCCTCATTGAATTAGTGTAAGCATCCTTGCTGAATGTCAGCTGATCATATAAACATGGGCATATTTCTGGATTCTCAATTCCATTGGTGATCTTTATGTTTGTTTCTGTGTCAGCAATGTGCTGTTTTCATTAGTGATGTGTTGCAGTAAGTTTTTAAAATGAATAATAGGAGTCTTCCAACTTTATTCATTTTGAAGTTTATTTTGGCTGTTCTGGATCCCTTGCATGTTCATATGAATTTTAGGATAAGCTTTTCCATTTCTGTGAAAAGATAGTTAGGATATTAGTGGGAATTTCATTGAATCTGCATCTCATTTTGCGGACTGTTGCCACATGAACAACATTAATTCTTTCAATGCATGAACACAAATGTCTTTTCATTTATGTTTCTTTAAATTCTTTCAAAAGGAGTTATACTTTTTAGTGTATAAATGCAGTACTTTCTTGGTTGAATTTATTCATAAATGAATTATTCTTTTTTGTATTATTGTAAGTGGAATTTCATTCTTGGTTTGTTCATTGTTAATATATAGAAATACAACTTACTTTACTATATCGATCTTGTATCTTGTAATTTTGCTGAATTTGTTTTGCAGATCTAATAGTGCTTTTGTAAACTCCTTAAGTTTTAATATTTGTAAGATCATGTTCCAAGAGTTTTATCAAAAATCTTGTTATATTTTGTCAAAACATTTTTCCTGCATGAACTGAGATGAACATGTATTTTTTTTTCCTATTTGTTCTATTGATGTGGTATATTATATTAATTTATTTTCTAATGTTGAAACAATCTTGCATACCAGAGGCAAATCCCACTTGATCATGGTGCATAATTCTTTCAATATGCTTTTGGATTCAGTTTCCTAGCATTTGGCTGAGGATATTTACATCTATATTCATAAGAGATATTGTGGTATCTTTATCCAGCTTTGGTATGAGGGTGATGTTGGCCTTCTAGAATGAATTAGGGACTATTCCCTCTTTTTTGACTTTTTGGAGAAGTTTGAGTAAAATTGGAGTTAAGCCTTCTTGGAATATTTGGGAGTATTCCCCTGTGGAACCATCTGGCCCAGGGCTTTTCTTTCTTGGGAGGATTTTGATTACTTATTCAATCTCTTTACTAGTAATTAGCTCATTGAGACTGTCTTAATCGCTCCCTCAGTTTGAAAGTGAGTCTTGCCAAATAAAGAATTCTTGGCTGGCAGTTGTTTTCCTTCAGAACTTTAAGTATTTCAACACTTGAAATCTGGACTCAATTTTATTGGGATTCTGTTGTTTGTAGAATGTTGGTTTTTTCCTTGGGGCTTTCAGAATTCTCTCCTTACTTTTTGTATTTGATAGTGTAATCAATATCTAATGGTGTTTATTTTTCTTCATATTTATGCTGTTAGGTGTTCTCTGAGCTTCTCGGATGTGCATATTCATGTTTTTTCTTAAGTGCAAGAGGTTAGCTGTCATTATTTCTTTGACTATTCTTTCTTCCCCTTTCACTCTTTTTTTGGCCTTCTGTGCCTCCCTTAAGGTATATACTGATGGATTTGATGACATTTGATGGTGCCCCATAGATGTCATGGGCTATTTTCATTTTTAATCTTTCTTTCTTTCTGCTCCTCAGTCTGACTATTCTAAATGTTCTAGTTTTCAAGTTCATCGATTCTTTCTTCTTCCATCTCCATTCTGCTCTTGCAAACATCCTTAGACTTTTTCATTTCGGTAATTGTGCTCTTCAACTCCAGTAGTTTCGTTTGATTACTTCTAAAATTTGTATCTCTTTATATAGACTCTCATACTGTTCATTCACTATTTTCCTAACAGCCTGTGGTTCCTTTGTTGTACTTTCCTCTATCACCTTAACAGTTTTTTTGTTTGCTTGTTTTTCTTTTTTCTTTTGCAGGGCCAGGCACCACGAATTGAACCTGGGTCTCCATCATGGCAGGCAAGAACTCTTCCACTGAGCCACTCTTGCCTACCCTCTTAAGCAGTTTTTAAGACCATTTTTAAAGGCTTTATTCCTTATATCCACATTCTTGGTCTCCTCATTGGTGTTTTCTGTATTTTTATCATCTTCTATTGAGCAGAACTTCATTTCCTGTTTCTTTGTCTTGTATTCTTGTTGCACACTGCATCTTCTCATATTTTAAATTGTTAACTCTGGAGTTTATTCACTCTGATGCATGTTTCCTGGTTTCATAACCAATTGTGATCAGATAGAGCTTTTCTTGAGCTTCAGCCCTCCCATCAGCAATGTCTACCCAAGGTTAGTGCACTGCATGGGTTTTTAATATCTTGCAGGACCTCTGCCTTGTCCTATGCTTTTATTTGTTAGTTGTTTTGGCGTTCCCCTATGTATAAAAATTTGGTTATCCTTTCTGTTTCCCAGGAGACAGACCTCCCTCTCCCAGGTAGTCCCAAACTATTTACTTCCACCGTTTTTTGCACTCCTTTCACTGTCTCATTCTGCAAGGCAAATTCTGGGGGGATGGTCACCCAAGAGAAGACTTTCTCAATTCAGTATTTCTCAGTCAAAACAGAATCAGGGACCCACAAAGGGGTGCAGACTGGTTCCAATGTGCTCTGTGGAGAGGTTCTCAAAGGAAGCCAAGAATTTATCTAATGGATCCCAAAGTTGAGCTTCCCAGGACTGTCCAGCAAACGCACCCTGTATTAGCTAGGATCCTCTAGAGAAACAGAATCAGTGGGAGATATCTGTATATATAACATTAATAAAAGTATCTTATGTAACCATGGGGATGTAGATTTCAAGGTCTATAAGGTGGCCGCAAACTGGTAACTCTGATGAACTTCCTCAGTGAATTCTCTGGATAGGTTGGCTGGTCAACAGTGGGAATGTAAAAGTCCAAAATCTATAGGGCAGACTGTGAAGCTGGTGACTCCGATGAAGGGTCTGGATGAACTCCACAGGAGAGGCTCACCAACTGAAGCAAGAAGAGTGACTGTCTCTTCTGAATCCTCCTTAAAAGGTTGCTAGTGATTAGATTAAGCATCACTCATTACAGAAGACACTGCTCTTAGCTGATCACAAATGAAATCAGCTGCAGAAGCACCCAAAATTATCATGATTTAAGTCCATGAAATGTCCTCATAGCAACAGACAGACCAGTGCTTGTCTGACCAGACAACTGGGCACCAACACCTCGCCAAGTTGACACATGAACCTGACCATGCCACATCCCTACAACTAAATTTCCCCTACATTCCTGAGGAAGCACTGCATTTTCAAATCTCCATAGCCTCTGCCTCTGTTTGTGGAGGACTGAACGATGGCTGCCCCCAGAGCCTGGACCCAGCAACCAAAGTTCACTAATCAAAAGATGTGATCAGTGATTGACTGTGCACAACCCTATTCTTGGGAAAGAGGATTGTTATGTCCTTTGCTGTCAGCAGCCGCTACTCAGGGACTAGACCTGGGGTGGCCTGCGGTGAGAGTAAGGGATGGGTGCCAGTGGTCACTGTGCAGCAAGAACAATTTGTAGCTCTTTACCATAATTTATTAGCCTCTTTCTCTCACTTTTCCCTGGGTGCTTTACAGTGTTTTACTGTCTTTTTGGGTATCAAAATAGTTGTTTCAAACAATTCCTTCCTGATTAATAGTTGCTTGGTTGAAGAACCGAGTCCTGGAGCTTCCTGCTCCAACATCTCTCTCAGAAATCTCTGATGTGTGCATTATTTTTTAACATGATGCTATTTCACACTTAGTAGTCTGCAGTATAGTGTAAACATGACTTTTATATTTACTGGGAAACCAAATATTTCGTATGACTCACTTTATTGCAAGTTTTATTTTATTGTGGTATTCTGGAACCAAATTTGCAATATTTATGAGGTGTGTCTATAATCCTTCTAATATACTGCTAGATTTGTTTTGTATTGTTTGTTGAGTACTTTGTCTATATGTATACAGGGTACAGATTCTGTACTTTTCTTTGGTGTCTTCATCTGACTTTATACTTGGGGTGAGATGATACTAACTTTATAGAATGAATTAAGAAGTGTTCCCATCTTTTATATGGTATGTATTTTTTATTTGCATACTTTGAGTGTTGCTCTTTGTGCTGTAAAGTCTTACTGATTTTTACAAGTCCATCTTAACATTGTGTCCACCATTATGATGTGATACGGAATAGTTTCACTACTCTCAAAACTCTTTGCTTCACTTATTCATCCCTAAACCTTCCCCCCAACGTTTTGGCAACCACTGGTTTTTGTACCATCTCTACATTTTCTGCCCTTTCAGAATGTTATAGAATTGGAATACTATTGTACATAGACTTTTCAGGCTGCTTCTTTCTCTTAACAATATGGATGTATCTTTTCTTGGGCTGAAATCACATTGCCGTTTTTATTGTTGAACAATAGTACATCGTATGAATACACTGCAGCTTGTGTATTCACTCAACAATTGAAAGTGATCTTGTTGGATTTGAGGACTTGGTAATTATGCATAAAGTTAGTATAAACATTCCTGTGTAGGATTTGTGTGGACATAAGTTTTTAAGTCAGTTGTGTAAATATCTGGGAGCACGAATACTGGTAAGATTATTTAGCTTTGTATGAAACTGCCAAAATGTCTTCCAAAGTGGCTGCAACCTTTTGCATTTCCACCAGAAATAAATGAGCATTTCTATTTCTCTGTATTCTCACAACAACCGATAGAGTCTTTTTTTTTTTTAATTTACCCATTTTAATAGGTGAGTATTGGCATTTTATTTTTGTTTGAAATTATGATTTCCTAGTGACAATAAAGTTTAGCAGCTTTTCATATGCTTATTTGCCATCTGTGCATCTTCTTTGGTGAGTCTCTCTTCACATATTTGACCCTATTTTAACATATTGCTTGTCTTCTTAATGTTGAGTTTGAAAATTCTTGGTATGTTTAGGATGTCCATTCTTTACCAGATCCTGTACATAATTTGTTATAATTATGCCTAAGTATTTCATTTTGTACTACTATAAATGGCATTTTATTTGAATTTCAAATTCCAAATTGTTCGTTACTGGTACATAGGAAAATAATTGCCTTTTAAGAAGTAACCTGTGACCTTGCTCTACTCCTTAATTAATTCTGGGTCTTTTTATTTGTTGATTTTTGGTGATTTTCTCCATAGGCAATTATTTGATCTTCAAACAAAGACAGTTTTGTTTCTTCCCTTGTAAACTGTATACTTATTTTTCCTGTGCTTTTAAATATTGCACTGATAAGAATATCAAATGCTATAATAAATAGGGGTGATAAGAGAGACTATTCTTGCCTTGTTGCTGAGATTAAGGGAAAACGTCTAGGTGTAAAATTTCTGTCAATGACCTTTATCAACTTGATGAAGTCTCCCTCTATCCTTAATTTGTTGAGAATTTTGTCATGTATGGGTGCTGGATTTTATCAAATGTTTTTTCTACATCAAAGTGAGTGTATGATTTTTCTTCTTTTTCTGTTGATGTGGTAAAGTACATGTTTTTTTTTTTTTCAATACAGAATCTGCTTTGCATGCCTTAAATGAGACCCACTTGGCCATAATATATAATTCATTTTTTTAATTTTTAGATTAATTTGTTAATACTTTTTTGACTTTTTGCATCCACATCTTTGAGATTGAATGGTTTGTAGTCTACTTTCTTGTAATGTTGTGCTGGGTTGAATCTGTCCTGGAACCCCACAAAAGCCTATGTTCTTTTAATTCAATCTTGTGGGGACAGATCTAATATTGGGTGGGGTTTTTTGATTAAGTTATTTCCATGGAGAGGTGACCCCATGCATTGAAGAGAGATTTTAATCTGCTTGCTGGTTTCCTTTAAGGAGAGAAATTTTGAAGAGTGTGCTTAGCTGAAAGAGTTCGGAGAAGCTAACAAATAGACTCCAGGAGAAGCTAAGAGTGAAAGAAGTGCCCAGAGACATTTTAGAGAGAGCCAATACAGAGATTAGAGATATGAAACGAAGTGAAGGACACAGAGGGAGAGAAACACAGAGGAGACCCACAGGGCACAGAAAGCTCAGAGGTACGTCCCTGGAGAAGCAAGCAAGGACCCACAGATGCTCAGAGAGAAAGCCACTGGAAACAGAAGCTAAGAGCAATGGAGCCCTGGACCAAGAAATCAATGGATATTGTCATGTGCCTTTCCATGTGACAAAAGAACACAGGGTTACAGTTGCCTTTCTTCAGAGTTAAGTTTTCTTTCTCTGGATGCCTTAATTTGAATATTTTCATACCCTTAACCTAATAAATCCCTTTGTTAAAGCCAATTCATTTCTGGTATATTGCATTCTTAGTAAACTGAAGTCTTCTTTGGGGATGATAGAACAATAACTTTGGCCTCCATGGATGAGTTAGGAATAGCTCCCTCTCCTTTTATTTTCTGGAAGAGAATGTGCAGAATTGGTATCATTCACTCTCCATATACTTTTGAACAAAAGCACAATACATTTCCATACAGATGTCTTCCCATTCTTCAACAATGTTTATCAGGTATACTCCCTGCCAAAATGAGCTAAATTACATTAAAAAATATTTAGGACTATTTTACCCTTCATAATTTGCATTTTTAACGATTTCTTTACTCTAAACCAATTTTACATTTCTGTCTATTGGTAAATTCCGATAAGATAGGAGTTAGACTTGCCTTGTTCATTGCTATATTCCTATTGCTTGTCTTAGGTTAGTATATGATATAAAATGGGCACTCACTAATAGTTCCTGACTCATTTGGAACACACAAAAAAACACAACATTTGGAAAAATGACTACTGACAAATCAATTGGTTCACTTATCATAAAAAGAAATAATTTTATGACATTTTTACTTCTTAATGGAAGCTCCACTTGTAGACGGATCAGACACGGTAAAATAGCTTATAGCAATTTGCCTCCTACAAACGAGCATGCTGAAATTGAAGAATGGAATTTTCACCACATCCTGTAGTATCAAAACAGCTCACACTGATTTTTATGTCTTATTACATGGACTAGGTCATTGAAAATGATAGACATTGGCATGTTAAAACTATAAAAAGAATACAGTTCTCAATTGTTAAAGTCCTTACTGTCACATAAATAGATAATGAATCAATGTTACAATCATCAGCGTTACATTTTACCTCATTAATGAGAGAACCAGCAGAATGGCAGTTTGTTCAAATTGGATATGAGGGGGCGATGCAATGATGGCTTAGTGGCATAATTCTCACCTGCCATGCCAGAGACCTGGGTTCGATTCCCAGTGCCTTCCCATGCCAAAAAAAAAAAAAAAAAAAAAAAAAATTGGTTGTGAGTTTCTGAAACTTAAATCGTCAGTATGGAAAAAATGCTAAAATAAGCTTTCTAGTTCCGAGAGTTGTGTGAAGGGTCTGATAATTTTACACTATTAGCAAGCTAAAAACATAGCCTGGCACAATGTCATTGGATGTGGTGGGCCTGATTTCCCTGGGTCAGAGAGAAGGGACATTTACATACTCACAGTAATATCAATAATCAGAGCATTTTCTTAGCGTTTTCATATCAGTTTCATAAGCTCTGATTTCAAGACTACATGATAAATTTTAGATGCCATCCTCCAACATAGTGGGTTGCATGACAGGAGCTGTTGAGTTTAGGGATACCTAATTTTTTTATAATTGCCAATAGTCATGTCTTTGATCCAACTATCTTTTTGTCCCAAGTCCTCTAACTATACAAATTCCCTGGAGAAGATAATCTGGGACCACAACTGACCAGTTAATGCTTTCTCAAAATGGGTTTAAATGTAAAAGACCCAGTTATAATTAATTTTCTCCTAAATCTAGTTGAGCTATAAAATTGGTTCATATGCAGTGCTTGATTGAAACTGCTATGTACCCCCCCAAAAAGCCATGTTCTTTTAACCCAATCGTGTGTGGGCTGACACACTGTTGGGTGGGACTATCTGATTAGGTTGTTTCCATGGAGATTGATCCCAGGTATCCAAGGTGGGTCTTAATCCACTTGTTGAAGTCCTGGGAGAAGATCTTAGAAGACAAAAACATAAAGAGATCTCAGAGCTGATACAGAGAACAGAGAGATGAAACCAAGTGAAAGACACTTGGAGAAGGAAAACGTCCCAGGAAATGCTAAGCTAAGAGATCTGGAGCTTGCCCTGGAGGAGCTAAGATAGACCTCAGAGATACTTGAAGAAAGAAAATGCTGCAAAAGAAACCAGAAGGGCCCACAGGAACTCAGAGAGCCATTTTGAAAACCAACCCGGGAGAGAAGAGCCAGCAGACATCATCCTATGCCATCCCATGTGGCAGAGAAACATTGGACACAGAAACATTGGACACAATCGGCTGTTCCTGAGTGAATGTGTCCTCTTGTTGACACCTTAATTGGGACAATTTCATGACCTTAGAACTATGAATTTGTAATCTAATAAATTCCCTTTGTTAAAGTCAATCCATTTCTGATATATTGCATTCTGGCAGCTTTAGCAAACCGAAACATATATTATAGGCAACAAAGCATTGATACCTTGGTTATTTTCTATATTAGACAGGGGAAAAAGAAACATACCTTATAAGCCTTTTAAAATTAACTTCTTTCATTAATTTAAAACACATGACCCATAATAAATAAGCATTAAATAAAAAGGTGTATTTTCTGAGAGTCAAATGGTCTTGAGTGACAAAAAGGGTCACATATTCACATTTTTGCCTTTCACCCCAAAATTGTGTATTTTTCCAGAATAGTTAAAACTGATCTTAAATAATCTCTAAAGATTATACCTGATAACAAATAAACTGAGTTCATTCCATTTCAGGCTAATGTCATTTTGTCATTTGGAAGTATTCTAGCTTATTTATTTGCATTTTCCATTATTATAGATAACATAAATTAGACATAGGTTGAATTAATATCATGCATATAAAATCACAAATTACCAGCAATATTTGTACAATAATTGATATTATACTGATCCAGTAATGGTTACTTGAGGTAGTCTGTGAATTTGTGCCATCGTATTGTATATAGTCTATTCTATTTGATTCATTTACATACATGTAATAATTTGTGTTAAATAACATACTTTTGTGTTTAGGTTTGCTAAAACTGCCAGAAAAATGCAATATACCAGAAACAGCCTGGCTTTTCAAACATGGACTTACTAGGTTTTGAATTTATAGTCCTAAGTCCATGGAAATGTCCAAATTAAGGCATCAAGAGGAAGATACCTTCTTTAAGAGAAGGCTGCTGGCATCCAAGATTGCTCTGTTACATAGAAAGGCACATGGCCATGTCTGCTGGCCCTTTCCTACTGGTTCTGGTTTAAATGGCTGGCTCAGCTTCTGTGGGTACTTCTGACTTCTCCTGGGGCATTTTCTTCCTCTCAGCTCTCTCTCAGTTTCATCTGTCTTTTATCCTCTCATAAAGGGCTTTAAGCAAGAGGGTTAAGACCCACCTTGAATGGGCTAAGTCACATCTCAACGGAAAAAAAATCTAACAAAAAGGTTCTACCCACAATAGGTCTGCCCAAAGAGATACATTGAAAGGACATAGTCTTTTCTGAGGTAAAAACACACCCAAACCATTATTTGTCAATAAATGTAAAGTTTTACATAGGGTTTTAAAGTTAGAAAGTTAACTTCTGTCTTGGGGCTTTAGAAAGTGGGAAGTAATATCGATCACCAGTTCTCAAGGTTGGAGACCCCTCAAGCAGGCATGAGCTGCACTGGAAGATGTTGCAGGAATCTTTTTCATAGACAACGGTTGCTCCCTAACCCTGTAATCATGGACTTGACACTCAGGAGCAGGAAGGAACTTAGAAAGACTTGGGCACATTTCTTAATTCTTAATTACCCACTCTGTTTATTGAATCCACAATGAGATAAAGGTTATCAGTAAAATAACATTTACTTTTAGTATTAAAAATAGTTTGGAAGTTCTATTTTTCTGAATATAATGCAAGATAAAAAGGATAACAGCAAAAGGGGTCTGATGAGATGAAGGTGCTACCATAGGTATGTGCTTATAGTTCACTAGTGTCCTTAAAAGTGGCATTACTTTATCTGTGGGTGGTGCGATGGTGGCTCAGTGGCAAGAATTTTTGCGACCTAGAGACCCGGGTTCGATTCCCAGAACCAGCCCAAGCCAAAAAAAGGAAAAAAAAAAAGGAGCGTTATTTTAGCCCAGGCTGAAGTGAGAAACTTCATTCAGATGTGAATAAAAGTAATTTACAAGCATAATAAATGTTAACCAAAAGCCACAAAAAGTTAACAAGCTCTTGAAATAAAATATTTTATAGATTATGCTAAAATACTTCTACTACTTCCTGAGCAGATTACACAGAAAACAAATAACTTTTTACTACTACTTATTAACTGCTGATTAAATAGTCCAAAGCCAATTTTGAAGTATCTATCTTTCTGTTTCTATTACACATAGGATTTTTAAAAACCTAACTTTAATTAACATTTATAATAATATTTTAAAATGCATACATATATAAATGTCTATTGACACATTTATGTGGGTCTGTATGTTCAAACATGCACAAGTATGTTTTGATGACAATATTATTTAAATCTTCTAACTTTAATCCCCCCAAATAATTAATCTTATATGTATGTTATGAGGAAAGGTATCCATTTCATTAAATATATCATCTATAAAAAGTAACTACAGTGATGTTTTTCTCTTAACACAATATCACTCACTAATTAACTTATTTCAATGTTAACATAAGATCTTAAAGCAATTGTAAGATCTAGGAAATTATATTTATGCTCACATTTTAAAATAACACAATTCCTTACTTACTGAAATAATTTACGAAAGCAGCTTGGGGAGTAAATTTCTTTCACAAGAAATATCACTTGGTTATAGACATCTGCTTTATAAATTAATTTAATTGAACATGTTTCATTTTTTTATTTTCATTTTTATACTTAAAAATATTTTGTCTTAGCTATAAATTCTTTGGCCTATGAAGCCAGTGTAGATAAATAGAGGAAGTTCAAAATAAATAGATTTATCATTATGAATTGCTTTCTAAGTCTTATTATAAATAATTAAATTTACATATGTATGCATTTTATTCTGATAAAGATAAAGATATTAATAGTTAGCTCTATTTTAACCCAAATTCATCAATTTAATTTTACTCGTTCAAGAATTACCCTTACTTAAGAGTATTACATGAACTATATCCAGATATAATTCTGCATTTATGAATCAAGCATTAAAAACCTTTTACAGAAATTTTATAGCTGTAATTCATTGCTTTCAGTTGCCTCTTTGATCCTTATTTTTATCTTTTTTCTTTCTCTATTTTGGAGGAGCTTTCTATTTAAAATGTGTTTTTCCTGTAGTCTACATGAATGATAGATTTAAATGGTTAAGTAATTTCTAAAGTGTTCTCTACACCTGTCAACAGTTACATAATGTTTCAAATACAATTACAGCATTGTAACTGGATAAATCATTGCTTCTGTGAGCAAGGGGAAAAGCTTTCCGTGTTTAAAGACAGACAACTGGCAGCAACTTCAGGTTAAGTGAAGATACGTGCATGTACAATCCCTGCAAGAAAAAACAAGCAAACGTGAATCCCTGTAAGCAGAAAAAGCATGAGATGGAAGGTTGCCTAACGTGTTTTATATGGAGTTCCACCTTTCTTCACATTCTTCAGAAATTAACCAGACAAAATTCTTTAGGTTACTACTGTCTCCTTCACGCCGGATTTCACAGTGCCCACACCCCAGAATTCCTTAAACAATGTAAGAGTATACATGATCAGAAACCTACACACCTATTATTACTTTACTTCAACATTTCTCAAAGGAGGGTTGTTTTGTACCACATGATTCTCCCGGGGATACCTGCCAATGTTGGGGGCATATTTAGTTATCACAATCGTGGGTGAGAGGCATTCTAGCATCCAGTGGTTAGAGGCAAAAGATACTGTTTAACACCTTACAGTGCACTGCTATATGGGGGAAAGAGTGTAGAACTCAGCTCTATCAAAACAAAGGACAAAGAACCTTGTAGGGGCTGAGATTGCAGGAAAAGCTCTGGAAGATAGTATGATCGGAAGAATGACTGATCACTGGGGTCCTTCCCACTGAGTTTCCATTAGGACAGCTTTAGTCCAACTGCAATGAGAGAGGGGTTTGATGAGGTTGAGATTAGGTCTTCTTGGTTTGGAAAATTTTCACTTGTGGTAATTAGGCTGATGTGAATCTGTAAGGGCTGGGAGAAGGGAAGGTGTGAATCTCTCAGGCACCTGGGTAGCAGAAAGCTTGCAGTGAGAGAGAGATGGTAGGGTGAAGTCAGGGCGAGTCTATTTGGAATAGTCAGGGTCAGAAGTTATCCTTTTTTGTTTTCCCCTACATTCTGAGCTGTTTTTCTGTGTAGTCCCACAGCTGCAGGATTAGTTTCAAGCTGGTCAGAATGGAGGAGGGAGCAGGTAGGCATGTGCAAGGAGTTAGGGTGGCAGCTTGGTCAACAGGAAGCAAACTTGTCACTGACTATTACGGATAAGGAAACTTTCATCTATAAATGTGAACTCCTTTTAATTTTAAATTCTTTCCCTTTTCTCATCTCAATATTTTTTTAATGAATATGTGCCAACCTCATGTAATCCCTTCCAAACCATGTTCCATATACTTTGAATCCTAAAAACAAAACAAGCAAACAAAGAACAATTTTTTTGATGATCGTATCTAAGTCCTGTATGTGGTTTTCCAGGGCATAGCACAGCACTGGACTCTTCCTGAGATCCGTAAGTACTCACGAGATGGATCTTTTTGCAGGAGGTGGATGTGGGGCACTCTACCTAGTACTGTGTGGGATGAAAATAGAAGTTAGAAGAAAGTAGAAAGACATAGCATAAACCAGTGTCGAGGCTATCCTGGCATTTGTGGGGATGGAATATGTGTATTTTTATCTTGATCACAAATGTTGAAGGAGGCCCTTCTTCGGAAGTATTAGTAATATATGTCCATTACGTGCATGTTTGTTCATTCAGTTTGAGTTATTTGACATGAAGAACAGTTTAGCTGGATATATAATCTGTGGATGATTTTTTTCCATCTGAAGCCTCCTTAGGTATTCCTCAATTTTTTTTTTCTGACCTTATTTTTTCAGTTAAAAGTGTCTTGTTATTTTTGCCTCAGTGATTATTTTAAAATGTTTAAATTTTAAAATGTTTAAAATAATTCACAAAACTTTGAAAATTTGCTCTATTATTTGTTCTGTTCTATGGTTTACATTTTTTTTTTTTCTCCATTGGGAGCTCTGCTTGTGTATTTGTCGGACACTTACAACATGTATTTTGGAGCCTACAAATTATATCATCTCTTAGTCCTACTGAAAATGGACTTTTCATATTTCTTTAAAGTATTTGTCAGTGATTTTTCTTGCTTTTTTATGTGCTTTTATTTGAATGCCTAAGGGGAGAAAGATTCTGACCTGCATGGTCATGTTTATAGAATACAGTGTTTTATTATTCATGCCACTTTAATATGGAATGTTTTACAATTAATTAAAATAGAGACTGCTTCTGTACAAGTCCAAAAAGGAAAAGAAAACATGTGTGTATTCTAAACTGTTTTAGAAGCAATACAGCTCAACTGTAAATAGTTGTCTTTAATTATATCCAAGTTCACTCTCATGTTTAGTCTAGACCAAGGGTCAGCAGGCATTTTCTGGAAAAGGCCAGACAGTAAATATTTTAGGTTTTGTGGGCTGCTATATAGTATCTGTCATAACTCCTCAACTCTGTTGTTGTAACACTCAAGCAGTCATAGCACAGACAAGATATAAATGAATGAATGCGGTTGCGTTCCAGTAAAATATTACTGGTAAGAACAGGTAGTGGGAAGATTTAACTGGCAGACCAGTCTGCCACCCCTTGTTTTTGACCATAGCAACACATTCATCATCTAATTCCTTGCAACTTTAGCTCCCACCACCAAGAACCCATTCTTCATATGATAATTTGAACGGTATTTTAAACATACAAATCATATAATACATTCCAGAGTTTGAGATCTTCTACTCTCTTTCCAGTTCAATTGTAAAATAATCTTAATTCCACAGTATTATCTAGGAGATGCCATTTAATATGGGTAATTCTCTTTTCTTACTTGATCTATTAATTGTTACCTTTTTGTTCCACAATTTTCAGCCATTCTTTCCCATTGACAGTAAATAATTATAAGTCTAATTAATATTTCAGTACAAATTCTTTCTTTGCTTGATATTTGTATAGATTTTCAAAATATATTTTCATAAATTTAGGTTTAGAGAAAACTCATACAGAAAATACAGAGTTCTCATACCCATCCCCCGTTATTGTCACCTTGTTGATTTTTTGTTTTTTTTTGTTTGTTTGTTTGTTTGCCTGCTTACTTGTTTGTTTGTTTGTTTGTATGGGCTAGGAATTGAACCCAGGTCTCCTGCATGGCAAGTGAGAATTTTACCACTGAACTAACCTCGCACCCCCTCCCTCCCATTATCCTATTTTTTTATAGCACATTCACCTACAAATTTAATTTTCATTCTTTTCCTTATGCATTTTTGTTTATCCCTTTGAACTAGAATACATTCTTCATAATGACAGGAACCCTGTCTGTATTACCAGAATCTGAAATAACACCTATTATGTAGTTGGCGATGAATATATTTCTGATAAATAACTAAATAAATCTGCATTCTAACATGCAGATTACTTGACATAAATGTCAAGACAGGATTCCAGTCATCAAGATTGTGAAGTGAACAGCTCCAGGGCTTTGCCACCCCAGAAAAATTTCAAACCAAAAACAAGAACTGGCAGAACCATATTTCTCAAAGCTCTAGATAGCAGCTAAAGGACTTCAGTAACAGAGCAAACCCTGAATCAGGAAAAAAGGACCTGTGGTGCCCTGGATGCCCCTACCCCCACCCCTCGCTGGCTTGATCCAGAGCTGGCCCGTGCTTCCAGTCCCTGGTCCTGGTTCTGAACAACCCTTGTGCACATGCTGGGAGCATGTATGTCTGGGCCAGTCTTTCTGATGTCAGCCCTAGGACTGAACCAGGATACTTGTTACAGGCTCACTGTCCCAGAACTGACCCTGTGTGTATAAGGCAGATCACAGATCTCTCATTCAGACAGCTATGGGAGAACAGTCAACTTGCCATGGGGAAGGGATTGATGGCCATAGAACGTACAATGCAGGACCCAGGACCATGAGAAAGCACTGTTTCCTAAGTAAGAGGAAAAAATCAAATATGGTAACTGGAGGGAATTCCTAAGGCCACACATGCAAATCCAGGACAAAATGCATATGCAGAACAGACTAGGGAGGACCCTACATTTTTGCCTTGGGATATTTGCTCAATGTATTGTTCAAGCAGCTAAACTCGGAAGAAGAGCTCTTGCACAGGCTGATTTGCAAAGACTGGGAAAGGTGGGATATTTTCCTATTTCTCTTCCAGTCTTTCTTTCTCCCTCTCTTTGTATTTTCATCATCTTCTCTTCTGTTTGTTTGTTTGCTCCTGGAATTCAAGGAACTATCTGTCATAACACATAGTTGGATACAAGCTTAAGGAACAGACACCTCACTTTATAAATCTCAGAGATAACGCATTAAAATATCAAAATGTACAAGTGGCCAAAAATTTATTAAACATACAAATAAACAAAATAAAGAACAAGAAACCAGAAACAAGGAAGATTAGAATTGGATGTACTAGGCAAAGGCTTTAAAAAATGGACCTAAAAATGCTCAAAGAAGTAAAGGCAAATGCAGACAAAGAAATAAGGAAATCAGGAAAACAATAGATAAATGCAAAGAGAATGTCAATAAGCAGATAGAAATCATAAAAAAGACCAAAACAGAGTAGACAATTATACAGTAACAGAAATAAAAATTGTTTTGAAGGGCTCAAAAACATTTGGAGTTCGCAGAATAAATAATTAGTGGACCTGAAAAGAAGACAATTGAAATTATTCAAGGTGAGGAGCAAAAAGAAAAGAGTGAAAAAATTGAGAAGAACCAGAGTAACCTTTGCAACACTATGAAGCATATCAGGACTCAAGGGACTCGCAGGTAAAGTAGAGAGAAAGAGGCAGAAAGCATGTAGAAATAATGGTTTAAAACTTGCCACATTTAATGAAAGCCATAGATATATACCCAAGAAGCTCAGCAATCTTCATACAGGGTAAACCCAAATAGATCCACATGGAGACAAATGATAATGGAATTGTCAAATGCCAAAGATAAAGAGAAGTATGAAAGCTACAAGACAGAAGCAACATGCCGTGTACAGGGTCACCTCAATAAAATCAAGTTTCATAAGAATGTGATAAGAATACATAAATGCAGGAAGGGGGATTTAGGGATATAGGAATACAGTATCTGTATGCTATTTAAATTTAGTTTGTTATCAAGCCAAATGAGATTACTATATATTTAAGACGTTAAATTTAAGCCTCATGGTAATTACACAGAAAATACTGGAAAACATGCACAGAGAAATAAGTGTTGCTAGTGAATAAAGAAGAATTTGTAAAGTCCCCTTGGGGGAATGGCAATAAAGGAAGAAATACTCAACTTCCCCATTTTGGAGAATTTCTGATATTCTTGCAAGCAGTGGGGACAACCAATTCAATAGACTGAACCCTTGATCTTGGGGTTCACACCTATGAAACTTATTCCTGAAAAGGATAGGTTAAGCCTATGTAAAATTAGACCTAAGTCACCCACAGAAACCTCTTTTGTTGCTCAGATGTGACCTCTCTCTCTAAGCCAACTTGGCAGTGAACTTAAGCCCTCTTTTCCATGTGGGACACGACTCCCATGGGTATCAGTCTCCCTGGCAATGTGGAACAGAAACCTCAGGATGAGCAAGGACCCAGCATCAAGGGCTTGAGAAAGCTTTCTTGACCAAAAGGAGGAAGAGAAAATGAGACAAAATAAAGTTTCAGTGGCTGAGAGATTTCAGAGTCAAGAGGTTATCCTGGAGGTTATTCTTATGTGTTTTATAGATATCTCTATTTAGTTTATGGTGTATTGTAGTGGGTGAAGGGAAGTACCTGAAACTATTCAGTTGTGTTCCAGTAGCCTTGATTCTTAAAGATGATTGGATAAAGTTAAAATGCTTACAGTGTGACTATATGATTGTGAAAACTGTGTCTGATGCTCATTTTATCAAAGGCATGAAATGTTGCGTAAAAAATATGGATAAAAATTGAATAACTAATGGGGGGATAAAGGGTAAAATAAATTGGGTAGATGGAAATACTGGTGGTCAATGAGAAGAAGGGGTAAGGTGTATAATATGTATGATTTTTTTCTTTTTTCTTTTTATTTCTTTTTCTGGAGTGATGCAAATGTTCAAAAAAATTATCATGGTGAGGAATACACAACTATGTGATGATCTTGTGAGCCATTGATTGTACACTATGTATGGGATTTATGTGTGTGAAGATTTCTCAATAAAAATACTTTAAAAAAAGAAGTGTTGCTAAAGATTTCATTACAAAAATGGGCAAATGACATAGATAGTCATTTCTCCAGAATAGATGTTCAGATGGCAAATGAGCACAAGAAAAGATGTTCAATGTCATTGACCATTAGGCAAATGCAAATCAAAGCCACAGTGAGATACCACCTCATACCCACTAGGGTAATTACTATTAAAAATATGGAAAGTAGCAAGTACTGACTAAGGATTCAGAGAAATAGGAACTTTAGTACATTGATGTCAGGAATTAAAAAATGTGACACCACTGTGGAAAACAGTTTGGTGTTTCCTCATGAAGTTGGTCATGGAAGTACAAATATGACCTGACAATCCTACTTCTAAGGATTTACCTAGAAGATTGAAAGCAAGGACTCAGATATTTATACACAGACACTCATAGCAGCATTGTTCACACTGGTCAGCAAGTGGCAGCAACCCAAATGTCCATCAACAGATGAAAGAATAAATAGGACGTGGTGTAAACATGGTGGACTATCATTCAGTCTTAGAGAGAGGTGAGGTTTGGATACACGCTGCTACGTGGATGAATTCTGAAAACATCATATAAGTGAAATAAGCCAGATACAGTGGGACATATATTGTATGATTCCACTTTAATGAACTAGTTGGAGTGTGCAAGTTTATAGAGACAGAAAGTAGAGCACAGGTTGCTGGCATCAGGGAGGAGAGCATGGGGGAGCTACTGCATGAGTGCAAGGTTTCTGCTTGGGAAAATGGGAAAGTTCTGGCAATGGATGATGGTAAAGGTAATCCCAATGAATTTTGTGTTTGGGAGTGGTTGAGATGGGAAAGATCATGCTGTATATAAGTTTCCAAAATTTATAAAGGAAAGAGAAAGATTAAAGAAACAATAACAAGTAAAGGCAACACACAATCCAGGACTGGATCTCATAATGGAGGAAAAAAATGCACCGAAAGACATTGTTGGTACATGAAAAAGAAATATAGACTGTAAGTTTTATATCAATGTTAAATTTCTTGAACTTGATAACTGTACTTAAGGTGGTTGTATAAGTGAATATTCTTGTTCTTAGTAAATGTATATGAAAGTAAGTGTTCAAAGAGCATGATAAATACAACTTACTCTCAAATATTTAGAAAATAGATACAAAGATAGGTAGATAGAAAGGTAAAATGACACAGAAAGTGCAGCAAAATGTTAAAAGTTGGTAGATCTGGGTATCTGGGTGGAATGTAGGTGATTTCTGTATGGTGTATTATTTTTGCAACTCTTCTGTAACTTTGAAATTATTTTAAAATAAAGTTTTTGAAAATGTGAAGTGGGAACATTTATAAGTGAGAGGCTGATACTGGATATTGTAAAGCCTAAAGCATTAATGTAAAGAATTTGTGCTCAGACTGTGTTCGGAATGTCCACCCTCAAACTTACTTTACTAAAAATAAAGTTTCCCAGACTATACCTGTTTTAGTTTCCTAGACTGCTCAAATGGGTCAGGTTAAACGATGGGAATTATTTGCTTACAGTTTTTAGACTAAGAGAAAATCCAAATCAAGGCATCATCAAAATGATTGTTTCTTCCCAAAGACTAGAATTCTGGGAGAGAGTGTCTGTGCATGATTTTTGACTCCTCTGTCACCTGGAAACATGTGGTGGTGTCTCCTGCCCTCTCCCTTTTCTGCCCATTTCCATGATGTCCAGCCTCTTGCAACCCTGTGACTGGCTCTCTCTGTCCCACCCTCTCTCTCTCTCTCATAATTGTTTCTGATAGGTCTTGCTGGTGCTTTTTAGCATTTTTCTGCCATTATGGGATAAAAAATTAATATTTGCAATATGTAAAGTATCCTTTGATATACTTTCTTTGAAAAAAGAATTTGAATATAATGTTACCTTTCTTTATTTCAAAATAACAAGATAGTACTCCAATTAAGTGATAAACTTAGTGGATTTAGGGATAAATAATCTTATTAAAGAAATAGTGATTTGTGACATTTATCCAAGTGGTAAAAATTTCTTATAATAAGGATCCCTTATATTAAGGGGATGCCAACAAGATATCCAAGAATGTTTTGCTGTGATTTGCATAGATTTCCCCACAGTAATACGGAGTTCAAATAAATGTATTTTACATAATCATAGATACACTTCATTATTAAAAATATTTTAATTAAACCAGACTCCTCCTACTCACAATAGCACATCTCATTTTCTATTCAATTGAGCAGATCCTGAACATAGAAATTAAATTTTAAAGCGTGACTAATGCACCAAAGTCTCAATTCTGCCTGTGTCTCAGACATACTTATCATTGGTGCACTTTGACATTTTTCACATGGAAATATAACTTCAAAATGCATTATATTATTTTCAGAACAATTTGATTTTCATTTACATAGAACATATTTAAAAGTAAGGATAACTAATGATACTTTTTTGATTCTTGCTCTTAGAAATAATTTATTTGGACCATTGTTGCAAGAAATCCTATATGCTATGCATTTAATGTGATTCTTTAATGCAATAAGAAAAATTTTACATGATTCTTTTGGTTTTTGTTGTTTGTTTGCTTTTTACATGCAAATGAAAAGACACATTTAGGGGAAATTCGTTGTTGTTGTCCCCCTGGCTGTTCCTCCAGGTTCTTGGAAATGTCATTTAACTTCTAGTGTTCAATGTCACACCTTTCCTGGAACTTGCTGAGCCCAGCAGCCTTGGCAAGCATCCTTGACAGCTTGTCATGCCCAAGGCAAGTACGTGTAGTTTTTCCACCCAGTAATTAATATTTAACTGTTGTTTATTAATCTTTAATCAATAGTTATTTGGAACAATCTAGTATTTAAAGTAAGAAAACAAAGACATTGTTATTTGAAAAGAAGCTTTTTACTTAAGAATGTTTACAGGTCAAACTAAATCTGGGACTAATTGTGAATATCAATGAGATAAAAAGAAAAACATACACTCTCGCATAAAACTCATCACAGCTGGGTCATAAGACCTCTCAACTGCTTGTATTTAAATAAACTCCCAACTCCTCCTGAGGTATAAATTATGAACCACACTTGTTTTTCAAGGTACCAAAACCAAACACTTTTGTTTCCTAGAATTGCAGATTTGCTCTTAAGAAACTGAAAGAAGTGACTTTCTGGAACATTAGCATGTGATTGCTATTACCTAGCCTGTCAGATTTTTTTTTTTTTTTTTTTTTTTTTTTTCTGAATAGCAGAAGCATTAGGTAAAAAAGAAGAAAAATTGATGGAATCATTTTAATAGATGTGAATCATTAGATGTGATTTGTATTCAGATTTCATTTTTGGGTATTCACATTCTCACCAGTTATAACGTCAGTGCATTGTGTACTTAATTGATAGGAAAAGTTGGAACACCTTTTTCTAGACATTTGTAGAAATGATGAAAAAGAAAAAAAGTCCTTTAAAACCAGTAAAATTAATGATAGCCCCCAGTGCTAGGGGAGATAATGCTTGCTCTGTAAATGTAGAAATCATTTTAGAATTTCTCAGTGCTGGAGGAAAATAAGCCTTTACAATCACTGTGCAACTAACAGAAGAGGAAGTCCAAGCCATTGTACCTGTGTGAATATGGATCAGGGATTATAAATACAGATTGCAAGAGCCATTCACAACTTCCCTTCATATAAAGTTGTACATCCAAGCCATAACTCTTTTAGCAATGTTGTACCAAAAGGAAGGATTGCATTGCTCAAATTTACCTTCATTTTAATTTTACCTACCTCTCAATCCTTAGCCTATTCAATTTTTCATCATAACAGTGACATCTTCTAGATTTGCCAAACTTCTTTTTATTGATTTCCACCCTCAACACCCCCACTCTTGTGGCTCTTTGCAAGTTCTTATATTTCTTTAAAATCTGGATCAAAATAAACGTAGTTCCTGCTCAGGTGAATTTAAACATAGAAATTTCCTCTCTTTTTGGCTTCTATGTATTATAAAATAAAAAAAATATGCTATTTTATTCCCTCCGCCATATTGATGAACTTCCCTTAAGTAGATTTCTTTATTTTAATATGCATGTTGGTTTTCTCCTTGAGAAAGTCTTGTATGGCACAGAAAATAATAACAGGCTTAGTGTCCAATGAATTTGTTGTTAGTGATTTTTGAATCTTCATCCCAGCACACACTTCTTTTACTAATAAATGGAAATAATTTAATGTAATAAATTCACCTGAATCCATGGGATATCAATAACTCTTACGAGAACATGAGTGTACAAATAACATAATGTATACTTAAGTACTTTGCATACTGAGAAGCATAAGGTAATTTATCATTGTACATTTAATCTTCAATTTTCTAGTTCTGTGACCCATCTTCTAAATTACCATGAAATTAGAAAAAGTTAATATACATAATCTCTAAAATCCAAACCAAAAAAATAAGGAAACTGAAAATGTCAGGTGATTCAGTAAAATGTTTGTGCACATTTATCAAAAGAGAGTAGAAGAAAATTAACTGCTTTTCAAAGCTAAATGAACTTTATATTACTAGCAAGGTTTAAAAAGTTTTGTAAATGCTTTTTACCTTTAAGTATATTATTTGGTCAATTTGGTGTTTGGTTAAATAAAAAAGGCAAATTTATACTACAAATTAATATGTGGTTAAGATAATCTTATTGTAGAATTATATATATTACTTAGGGAGTATATTACCAAGTCATTTATGATTAAAAGTAAGTTGCAAATAATTTCTCTAATATAAATATTTTGTTGTAAATTGTATGTATATATTTGAAAATTCAAAAATAAAAATTATTATGTAAGGTGGTAAGAATAAGAGTAATTTCTTGTTCTTATTTTGTACAATTTTATTTTTTCAAAACTCAAAGTTATTATTTGTAATCACATAAATAACTTAGAAATAGTATTTTTGCTTTTGTACAGCAAATTTTTCATCAGATATACATATGTATAAAAGTTACCTTGATGCATTTAGTGCAAACTTTCCATAGAAATTGTCCTTCTTTATTGAGTTCTGATGCTGTAATACAATTTTTCATTTTAATTTTCTGTCTGATATTTTAAAAGCATGAGATTTAGTAGTGATGTTTCTAAGGTAGTTTATAAATTAAGAGGTATAAATAGCTGGAGATTATGTGAATTCCCTTGTTAAAACTTGAAAAGCTTTGGAATGAGACAGGCAGAATTCTAACCTAACTACATTTGCTATATAATATAGAAATGTACATATAAAAATATGCAGTCACAAAAAAGACAAAAAAACAATTATAAATTGAACAAAAAATTGAATAGACATTTATCCAAAGAGGATATACAAGCAGCTAATAAATATATGAAAAGATGCTGAACATCATTAACTATTAGAGAAAAGCAAATCAAAACCACAATGAGATACCACTTCACACTCACTAGAATGAGTGTTAATAAATAAGACAAAAATAATAAGAAGAAGACAAAAAAGAAAACAGTGTTGGCAAGGATGCAGAAAAATAAAAGCTTCAGGACATTGTTGATTGGAATGTAAACTAGTGCAGCCATTGTGGAAAACAGTTTGGCAGTTCCTCAAAACATCAGTGTAGAGATACCATATGACCTGGCAATCCCACTTCTAGGTGTATGCCCAAAAGAATTGAATGCAGGGAGACAGGCATTCATACACGAGTGTTCATAGCAGCTTTGCATTATTCACAATAGCCAAAAGATGGAAACAACCCAAATGTCCACCAATAGATGAACGAATTGACAAAGTTTGGTTTATACATGCAGTGGGATACCAGTCAGCCTTAAAAAGAAATAGAGTGCTGATAAATGCCACTACATGGACAAACCCTGAAGATATTATGTTGAGCGAAATAAGCCAGACATAAAGGAACAGATGTTGCATTAAATTACTGACATGAAATGCCGAGCATATGCTCCCTCATGGAGACAGAAATTGGAGTTTGCAGGGAGATGGGGAGAGGAAAAATGGGTACTCAGTGCATACGAAGAATAGTGGTTCTCTTTGGAGGTGATAGGTAAGTTCTAATTATGGATGATGGTGAGGGTAGCACATCAATTTGAGTGTGATTAATCCCACTGAATGAATGTCTCCATCCCACTGAATCTAATGCTTGAGAATGTTTGAGATAGAAAAATTTATATTATATATGTTTCCACAACTAAAATGTACATATTAGACAGTCTTCAATAAGGCATGTAAATAACAACCATATCACAAAAGAACAGTTAAAGAAATCTTTGTAAATGAAGGCATTCAGAGACACAATTCCAACTATATTGCAGTTTTTACATGTCCATTATCTTATTATAAAATGCAAACTTAACAGAGATATATTGTTCTAATATTTGCATCTTCTGTCACGTTCATTCCAGTGCTTTGCTTCTAGAAGACACTCAATTATATGATACTTTGCTGTCCTTTTATGATTTCCTAATCTTTGTTTATTTTTTAATTCTCACATATTCAACCAAATTCTGTCACATGAATATAATTAAAATAAAATGTTTTTTTCAAATATTTCTCAAAGTCACAGCATATGAAGCAAATGATAAATAAACACAAAGGTCCTTTATTCTAAAAGTCTGAATGATTATTTGTTCTGACTATGATAAATCCATACTTTATCATAAATTTTATAATAAAATCAAATGTTTTATTTTGCATGTAATATTACAAGACATAGTTTAATGTGCCAAATAACTCCTTACATGTTTTATTATTTCTACATGCATTATCATATGTGATTTAATAACATCGTTGTGAGCTAGACAGGACAGGTGTTACTAGCTCCACATTTTTTCTTATGTAGGTATAAGTTCTTAAATCATATGATTTATAAAAAATTGGAAATTATTACACGCTCATACTCTTTCCCTCAACATGAAATGGCTTGTACATATTATGTGTGCCATTGTTAATAGAGGATTCACATTTCATTATTCCCTCTCAGTTAATATTAAGATAAATGTACAGATCATTTTATAAGATAAATTGAATATTATTAAAATATTGTAACATATGACTAGTTGTAATGAGTGGTTAGCTGTTAATTAATAGTACAAGCCAAACACTAAATATTAAAACCACATTGAATCTTATAATACAAATTGAACTGAGGGATTTAAATGTACATTAAAATTATGCAATCAAAAGAACATTTTATTTTCTTAGCTGCAGATTTTTATATATGTTCTCATAAATGAGAATTACAAATCAACTTTAAGAGGAATTGATCCTTTGAAAAAGTTAATGAATAATAGTGATTTCAAAGAGCTAAAAGCAATTACATTATCAGAGATTGGAAATAATAGGCTAGCTCTCTCTCAACAGATAGATCACTTTTTGGAAGATGAAGAATAAGTTTATAAAAAGACTAGTAATATAATGTAAAATATATTAGAGTTTTATATAATACATTTGATAGATCAATGAATTGGTTAAAATGAAATCAGGTGATTTTTCCTTTGTATTTTAGAATGGAAGATTAAATTAAGAGACTAGAAGGTTTTGCAAAATGCAAAAATAATATAAAAAAGTTAAAGAGATGTGATTTATTACAAAATAGTTGAAGGTTCTAATGCACTGAAATATTTATAATATTGTTTTATTCATATGTAATTAATTATATGCACACTGAATTTCTCTTTAATTTAGATGAGTAAAAGCAAAAGAGTCCTTAAAACTATATGGCACCCATATAAAGGTCTGTAAAATTTTCAATTTTTAATTTCATGTTATGATTTTTGCATGACATTGTTAAATATTAGATAAATATTTCTATTTTCATTGGAGAAGTTATACTTAAAAATGAATGGATCAATATGACTTTGATAAAGACATTCAAGTATTTAAACATTTATCCTGTTGTAACTCGTGTAGGGGCAATAAATATAATCATTTTAATTTTAAAATATTTATAAACTCGTAAGAAGTTGCAACAGTGCTATACGGAGGTCCCACGTACCTTCACCCAGATTTCCCTACAGGCAATATCATAAATAATCGTGATACAGAATCAAACAAGATAATTCATATTGGCACAATACAATTAGCCAAACTACAAACCGTATACAAGTTTCACCAGTTTTATATGGCTATATTTGTAAATTAATAAAATAATACGCTACGAATCATGATCCTATACTACACTTTGAAATTCTATTAAAAACTTCTGAGAAAGATCCTACTAAAGAATAATACTTATGTTAAAAAAACAACTTGGTGTTTATTTGGCGTGAAACAGGAGTTATAATTTAATGTTTAAACATCTTACCAATGATTACCTTTCACTGGATAACAGGCCTTTATAAGCACTGTTTTTTGTTACCATCAAAACATCAATATTTCGGTTGCTGATTAAAATTGAAGTAATCCAGGGCAGTACAGTAGTGACTCAGTGGCAGAATTCTCACCTGCTATGACAGAGACCCAGGTTTGTTTCCAGGTGCCTGCCCATGCAAAAAAAAAAATTGAAGCAATCCAGAAAAACTAGCAAATAATTATCCAAGAGAAATATGTTGAGACATTTAAAATTCTACGTGAATTTTATCACCTTTATCGCATCTATTGCCGTCAGAAATAATTTCAAATATTAGATGTCAGTTAATAACATTTTCTTAGAGAAAATTATTTAAGGCTTGCCTTACAAATTTCGCAGGATGAATATGAATGATTGTCTTTAAAATTTTCTCTATTGTGTCTGGCATAAGGGGTTGTCAAAAATGATGACAATGATTTGATTTTCTCGTATTTGCAATTGAGTTGCCATTTTTATTCCTGGATACCCAAAGAAAATGTACTATTTTCTTTCAAATCCAATAATTTTATGATCATACTTCTCAATGTTTGCTTGCTGGCTCAATTTTCTCCCATAATGGTGTATTTTCTCAATACGCAGTTTCCAGCAATCTTTTATTTTAGGAATCCTTCCTTGAATCATAGGTTTTAGTGCTTGTTCTGTTCCATTGCATTTGTTTCTTCTTTGGGGTTTCCTACTATAAGCATATATATCACTTTCCTATTTTCTACATGTATTACTTTCTTTCAAAGCATTTTCTTCTTGCACATATCTTTTTTTATTTTTAAAACTGTTCTTCTTACTGCCTTCTATTTCTATTAAGCCACTGTTTATTGTTTATTCATTATTTTGATACTTTCAGTTTAATATTTTTGACACTATTTTTCCTTTCAGTGAAAAATATTTTCCTAGGCTTATCAATTCTGTTTTGAAATATTTTTTCTTCTTTCTCCTCATTGCTGTTTTTCTTTTCTAATTGTGAGTTGGGATGGTTTTTCTTAACAGCCATCATTTTCAGAAATATTATGTTATAATTTCCATCTATTTTATTCCAGGACACTTTTTTCCTCTGTGGGATATTATTTTGTATGTTTCTCTTTTTCCTTAAAAAATACTTAAATAATTGGGCATTTCTGGTGGTCATTTCTAAGTAAATTTCTTCCTTATGTTTTAGGATATATGAACAAGCCAAGACACTTTTTTTAGCTTAATATCCTAGAACCGCTTCTATAATTTTCAAAAAGTTATTAAAAAGAGGACTCTATTTCTAAGATTTTCCTCTTGCTATCCCTTTTCTCCTTTTACTTGGACCATCTTATGCTTTCACCTATTATTCATGTGCTAATCAGTTTATTTCCTCTTCAGCACAGGAATTGTCCTAGAATGCATTTAATTTTCTTAAAATTTTCACTGGTGTTAGGGACAAGACACCAAGCCATTCCAGGACAACAGCTTTTTCTACACATCTACATGGAAGCTCCTACCTGATTTCTACTACGGCTTTCAAAATTGTCTGTTGACCTCTCTAAGGGGTCCTTAGAGCTATTTTGAGCTTCTCTGGCGCTCAGACACATAATAGTCTTTTTCTTCTTCCACCACTTCCCTGAACACAGATTGTGATGGTGGTAGTTTGTCTAGACTCTGTCAGGCACTAGGGTTTCAACAGAGATTTCCTTGTTTTCATTTTTCTTTTGAGATATTTTCCATGGGTTTGGGCTTGTCATCTCAGTTGCTAAATCTCTTGTTTTATGGGAAGATCCTTGATGATTCAGAAAAGATTGCTGTGGTATTCATCTTCTGGATGAGGTAGAATAATAAGCATTGAATTTACTGTCAAGCCTAAAAGATTCAAAACACTGGCTAGAATATATTAAGATACTGGACATTAGACAAAAACAACAGCCATCCCTGAGAGATTGGAAACAAATGAAGTGAGACCAACAATTACCCCATATTAGCATGTTGAAAGAGTTGAGAGGCTACTGTTCAGGAGGATGGAGATAGGTAGAATGTAGTGGACAACCTGAGCAGAGAAGATTTCAAGGAGACACATCTGCACAGAGAGAGAACTCTGTCAGCAAATGCCTGTGAGGAAACTACACATGACTGAGGAAAGAGCTACTTGGAAGGATTAGAGGTGCCTTTGCCCTCCACCCCCGCCACCCCCTCCCGCCTTATTAGGGCCAGGGACAGTGACTTTTCTCACCAACCAGACTGGAAAATTTAAAGTTTCATGGCTTCTTACTTCAGTTATTGGAAATTTACTTCCAGACTGAGCACTGTTCTGGTATTTCCTAGAAAAATCTTAAAACAGTACTTAAAGATCAAACTGTTCCCAAATAACAACTACATCCAAAAAGAATCTTGAAGGATAGTTTTAGGAATGCAAAAAAGACAGATATAAGTGGAATACACATCTATTAAATTCATAGTTAAAAACATTTCACCAAAGAAAATTCAATAACCAGATCTAGAAATTTTTTCACAGGTGAATTCTATCAAACTCTAATCTATCTCTAGAAGAAAGTATAGGAGAAAATATTTGCATCCTTAGTTTAGGCAATAATTTTTTTAGATACAATACCCAAGACATGAGCCACAAAATAAGAGAATTACAAATCTGACTTCATAGAAATTAAGAGCTTCTCTCCAAAAGGCACTGTTAAGAGAATGAAAAGACAAAACACAAGCTGGGAGAAAACATTTGAATATCATATATCATGTAAATTAATTGTACTTAAACATTTAATAAAAAAAAACCTTTCAAACTTAATAAGAAGAAAACAACCCAATGGAAATGTTTAAAATATTTGAACAGACTTTTCACAAAGAAGATATATGGATAGGAACTAATGTAAAAAGATGCCCAACATCATTGATCCTTAGGAAAATGCAACCTGAAACCATAATGAAATACCTATACACATGGATTCAAATGGCCAAATTAAAAAGACTGAATACCCCCAAGAATTTGATGTGGCTGCTCAAGAAGAGAAATTCTGATACGTAGCTGGTAGGAATGTAAAATGTTAAAACCATTTTGGAAAACAATTTGGCTGTCTCTTACAAGGTGAAACATTCACTAATAATGCATGCCATTTCACTCCTAGATATTTACCCAAGATTCTCCATTAGATGGTTACCAAATAATCTAGAGCCGTGTTTTAAGACTTAGGGCAACTTATTTACATTCTCTCTTCCTACGTGCAAAATGTACTCAGCTCCTCCCAGGACTGGCTAACATGTCTCACCACAGTTCACCATCATGTTCATGCCCGAGGCAAGGATACTGTTTTCTAAATCAATCTCTTCAAGGCCGAATTCCTCAAATGGAGGACCTGAGAAAAACTTATTTCCCCCAAATATTCAGTGAATCATGATGGGTCAGGCATACAAGAATTGTAATCAACATTTCTGTTCAAAAGAGGAAGAACTGATGTCACACAGAAGTCACTGATATGCAGTAATTTTCAAATCCAGCTGAGCAAATGCTGCCAATTACTGTGGCACTTGGTTCTGTCCCTTGGACTTTTGTTTATTTCTTCTGAGTAATTTTTTATTCTCCATAAGAACAGGTTTCTTTGCCTGGTTAATATTCTTAGCATGTTTGGGGCATCAAAGGCATTTCTAATTTGGTACTATCTCTGTCCCTTTCATCAAAAGCTGTTATAATTTCATTATAAACTATACTTACCTCTTATGTATCAATTTATACTCTGTTCTATTAGGGAAAGTTACACCCATAAATCACCTTGAGTTCACTGGGAAGCTGCTCTAGTATAACAACCACATACTTCTTACAAGTCCTACTGTTTCAAGAGAAATAGGTAGAAGCTGCATGAGCTGTTCCAGCCAAGTCTCATAAGTCACGTAGTTTCATTTTCACCAAACTCTACTGCCAAAATAGTTAATCACCACCCATATTAAAAGGGAGAGGGCAATGAATTTGCAACCATGTTTTACAACTTCCTCAGGAGTGAAACATGAAGTTGACTACATTATATCCTTTCCTATATACAAAAGATAGTTAGTATGGAGTTTCAGTGCTTCTTAAAGATTTAGCTGATGACTTGGTTGAGGCTACAATGTAGCCTAACTTTTTCCATTCAATGTGGTTCTCTTTGTTTTCTATCCACAGATACTGATCATGAGACCACTCCCTCATAATCTTCCTGCACACTAAATTCTATTGCAGAGTCTGTGCTCCAGGAAATCCAACCTGTAACAGAAACAAGTAAGTTTCTTTCTTCAATTAGTTAGATTTTTTTAATGATACTTGAAAATAAATTGTTTTCTTCAATTTTAAATCAGAGGGTTTGATACCTGTATTAATCAGGGTTCTCTAGAGAAACAAGACCAACACGAGATCTCTGTAAATATGAGATTTATAAAGGTGTTTCATACAACCATGGGAATGGAAAAATCCAAAATCCACAGGGCAGACTATGAAGCTGGCAGCTCCAAAGAAGGGTATCTACAAACTCCACAGGAGAAACCTGTTGGCTGAAGAAGTAGTGAAAAAGTCTTTCTTCTTCCTTAAAAGTCTTCAACTGAATGGATTATATCATTTGCCCAAGACACACCCTTAGTTGATGGCAGATGTAATCATCCACAGCTGCAATCAATCAACATGATTTATCTCAGCCTTCTGGTTTATCATCCAGCCATGAAATATCTTTGCAGCAATGGTCAAGCCAGTGTTTATCTGACCAGACAACAGGACACCAAAATCTAACCATCACATCCCGTTCCTCGTCAACTTGGCAGCTATACACATCACCTTGAAACATGCTTAATTTCCAAATAGAACACAGTAACAGCCATATATTTCACCTAACAATATTCAACTGCTCTGTGTACAATTGGAAATGATCTACATCTCTGCAGGATAGGATGCAAGTCCTTAGGTAACATTCACTCTTAAACTTCACATCCTATAAACTTAAATACTATACTATGAACAATGCAACTTATGCCATATAAGAGGAAAATAAGATATTTGCTTTTGTACAAATACAAGCATACTCCTAACAAATCAGGGAGAAAATATTCATATCATTATAACCCTCATTTATGAACCTGGTCACATGGTCATAGTTCATATTTATCACTATCTTCTTCCACTACCCATTCCGTATTCCCTTTTCCCTCCGCAAGCACTTCAGTTGCATGACTTTTTGCCAGATGGTTTGGGAGTGGCCCAAACCATCATTCCTGAAGCTTCTGGGCAATTGGTAGTCCTGCCTGGATTGTGTTGTTGCAGTTTCCCATTGGCTTTAATCACAGGGATGGGAGTGCTAAAAAACACTCTAGGGGATCTCCTCTATTCCAGAAAACACTTTTTACCTCCATTGTAAGTTGCAGACCTATTTCCCTCTGACAGGGGCAATCACACCCAATAGAACAGGAATCCTCTTCCTTGCTGGGTAATTCAGTAGCATGATAAGCCCAAAGTGGTCAGGTGGCCGTCTTAACTTCTAGTTCAATGAAAATGTTATTGTGTCTCTTAGTAGGAGCGCTCCTCCTTTTGAAACTAATACCTGTAGACCAGCAGAGCTTAAGGTTTCAGGGTCAGGAAGCAAATATTTTCCTAGTGGATCACTAGGGTTAATAGTGAGTGGTGCTGCTCTCATTTCCACCCTTGATTTCTGGACCTGTGAATGCTGGCTATGGGAAAAGCAGCACCATGCAGTGGCTGCTGATGCAGAGCACACACAGGTTCCTGCAGAGCATTACTCCAGCCCTGCAAGGTATTGCCCCCAAGTTGTCTCTATAGTTTTGTGCTTTTCAGAATGTCATATAGTTGCAATAATACAGATGTAGCTCTTGCTGACTGGCTTCTTTCACTTGGCAACATGCATTTAAGTTTCCTCCTTGCCATTTCCAGCTCATTTCTTTTTATCTCTGAATAATATTCCATTGTATGGATGTACCAGAGTTTATCTAGTCACCTTTGGAGGAACATCTTCATTGCTTCTAGTTTTTGGCAATTATGAATAAAGCTGCTATAAACATTCCTGAGCAGGTTCTTGCATGGACATACGTTTTTTTATTGATTTGGATAAATAACCAAGAGCAAGATGGCTAGGTCTTATAGTAAGCCTATGTTTAGCTTTGGAAGACAGTTTGGCAATTGCTTACGAAGTGACTGTGCCATTCTGCATTCCCTACAGGGGTGAACTTGAGTTCCTGTTGTCCACACCATCTCTAGCATTTGGTGTTGTCAGTGTCTGGGATTTCTGGCAGTCTAATAGGTTTGTAGAGGTATCTCATTGTTGTTTTAATTTGCAATTCCCTTAACACATTTGATGTTGAGCATCTTTTCATATGTTTCTATGCACTACGGAATGGCCAACCCCCCCAGAGATGTTTGCTGTCCCCTCTGCTTTGTGTCTCCTAGAATAATAGTGACCTTGGCTCATGTATCCAAAAGTGCCATAAAGTTTGTTCACTGCCCCAAAATTATGCATGTGACAGGGCACATGGTCTTCATTTTGGAAGTTGTGTGGGGCCCTTGGCCTGACCCGTAGGACATTTTCAATTTAGTCAAGTCTGAGTAGAGAGTCCTTTCCCTGACCAGAATCTTCAACTGGGGCCAAAGAGTAAGGCAGGCTATCTGCAGGAATCTCTTTCTTCTCTACCACCTATATCTGGTGATTGTGAAATGGGGTCAGGCAAGGAAGATTGTCCCTATCAAGCCCATGGCCCTCCTTCTAGTTTATATTTTCCTGAAATTCTCCTTGGAGACTGCACCTATGGAGCCCTTTGGGAGCCCTCCTTCCAGTAGCTACAAGAACACTGTTTGATGAATGGAGGCCCCAAGAGGAAGGGGTGACCCTAACCCATCCTGCAGGTCTCAGGACATGCTGGGTTAATGGGTAGGTGCCTAGTGCCCATGGGTCTTTGTCAGTTACTATGCTGGTTTGAAAGGATGTGTGTCCCCTAGAAAAGCCATGCTTTAATCTAAATCACATTTCACAAAGGCAGAATAATCCCTATTCAATACTGTATGTTTGAAACTGTAATCAGATCATCTCCCTGGAGATGTGATTTAATCAAGAGTGGTTGTTAAAATGGATTAGGTCTCCACCTATCCGGGTGGGTCTTGATTAGTTTCTGAAGTCCTATAAAAGAGGGAACATTTTGGGAAATCAAGGAGATTCAGAGAGAGCAGAGAATGCTGTAGCACCACGAAGCAGAGAGTCCACGAGCCAGCAACCTTTGGAGATGAAGAAGGAAAAGGCCTCCCTGGGAGCTTCATGAAACCAGAAGCCAGGAGAGAAAGCTAGCAGATGACACCATGTTTGCCACGTGCCCTTCCAGCTGAGAGAGAAGCCCTGACTGTGTTCACCATGTGCATTCTCACTTGAGAGAGAAGCCTTGAACTTCATCAGACTTCTTGAACAAAGGTATCTTTCCCTAGATGCCTTTGATGGGCATTTCTATAAACTTGTTGTAATTGGGACATTTTCTCGGCCTTAGAACTATAAACTAGTAACTCATTAAATTCCCCTTTTTAAAAGTCATTCCGTTTCCGGTATGTTGTAGCTAGCAAACTAGAGCAGTTATTATGGCTGCATTTCTCTGGTATGGAAACCCTAGTTCCAAGAAGGGAGGGTATGATAAACACACTATATCCCACCTTCCACAGGTGACTTTGGGGTGAGGAGCAGAACCACCACTCAGGAAATCCTTTTCTAATAAAATCATGAATATCTCACTGTGACGTGGGACACTGTTGAGGGGTTAAATCTCTTCTGTGAAGGTGGAGAATCCATGTGCCAAATCCCAGTTGTTGAAAAATGACCACGGTTTCCTCCTCCATATACCAAGGCTTAGCTGGAATTTGGAGAAGTCATCTGGAGTGCAATTTGCTTGTCTGACTCTCTGAAGAGTCCAGTCAAACAGAGGTTGCAGCTAATGTGTGCCTGTGGCCAGACTCCCAACTGCTCCCTCTGCACCCTCAGTTTCCTCCTCCCTTAGTTCCTAGGGGAGACTACGACTTTGTTGAAGGACTGGGTTGGAGACAAGGCAGCCAAACCTCCTGCATTCAGCTTGGTTGATCAGTTTGTTAGTGGAACTTTCATCAGTAAAGTCAGGACAGCCTCCAGAGGAGAGCCTTCCCAGGCTTTTGTCCAAACCTATCTTTCTTATCTCTTTTCCCTTTCACCTCCAGATCCTCATCTCCAGTTCTAATATGTTATAATTCAGTTCTAATATGCAGCCACACATTAACTCAAGACCAATCTGGTGGCCTGAGTTTGGATTCTCCCAGTTTCAGAACAAGAATATATATAAGCAGCATGAGCCAGGGGAGTGTACGCCAGGCAGTGGAAGCCCCAATCTCTTTGATTCTAGAATAGAACCAGCTAGCCAGCCCTCTGGCATTCATAGGGTGGTACTCAAAGTCCCATTTACTGCTTCCTTTTCCCCAGAGGATACAAGCAACACACCCTAGATCCTCTAAGTATCAGTCAGCACCTCTTCCCAAGAAGGTAGGGTGAGGGGTGACCCTTCAGTTTAGCCCACAAAGCCATGAGTCCTGTGTCACTCAAGATGGTCCTGTACAGAAGGAACAGAAGCACAATGAAAAGACCAATCAAAAGATGAGCCCACTTAATACATCCCTACGCACCCTGCTCAATGTGCCAAAATCTGTAGAGCAAGTTGCTAAATGGGTTGTTGTGGGAACACAGGCACAGGCACAACAGAAATCTTTAGCAAATGATCACTTGTTACTTACACAGCACAAAGGGTCCAAAAGAGCAGGGGAAGAGATCCCAGCATGGCCAGTCACTAGAAAGGCCAACTGCTAGGGCCAGGCTAGGTGGCTGCTGCTCTGCACATTCCACTTTGTTTGACTGATGAGAGACCCTGTGCTATTTGAATGTGGTGTATTTATACAGCCTAGGAAAAAGAAGCCACAAACACAAAAAGTTATTGCCCTGATAAGCATCTGGGGCTGCTTGTTCTCTCTTTCTGGATTTAAGTTCTGGTTGCACTTATTCATTAGATCTAATATCTCCCCCTTGCTTTAGAATGGATATAGTTTGAAACATCTGTGCACAACAAAAAAGGAAGTTGGGGAAAAGCAAGGGCTGGGAGATGGCTGCTGAGTGTGTTTCTGTGGCTTCCTAGCATTAGTATTGGTAGGAGGAATCAATAAATCAGTCAATCACTCAATCATCTAATGTTCTTCTAATATCATCCTTGGATATGAAATTTATGTTTATACAATTTAAGAAAAGGTGGGGAGTATATCCCATATGATTCACCTAAAACTAGTTAAGGAAAACTTTTAGGATTAATTAGATTGTTATATTTGGAATCAATAGCTATTAGTTAACAGAGAGCAGTAACCTGATGACCCGATTCTGCTACCCCATTTCTTATTTCCATGACAGCCAAATTCCTCTGAGAAATTGTCTAGATTTTTGCTATAGAAATTACCAGGTTGTTCTTTAGAATCAGGCTTAGCTATGCAAAATACATGCCTTCACCATACAAAGTGATAATTTATTTTAGAGTTTTAGCAAGCAAACCTGAATTGTACATTTTTATGCTTAATTTGATTTTTTACCAATTTTTTTCTTTAACAACCCATGGTATTTTATTTGTCCTGATTCTGAAATGAGAGCAATTAGATATTCTGTTTCAAAGTTTTAGCACAAATGCTTTAAAATAAGTTATTAAAATTAATGTGTTAACTTATAGGTAAA
Organism: Tamandua tetradactyla; assembly: GCF_023851605.1. Lineage (NCBI taxonomy): Eukaryota > Metazoa > Chordata > Mammalia > Pilosa > Myrmecophagidae > Tamandua > Tamandua tetradactyla. The sequence continues at coordinate 122,338,322 of NC_135330.1, forward strand.
CATTTAAAAAGTTAAAGTAGAATGGTTATCAATCAGAATGTGGACTCTGCTACAATTCAAAGTAATTAATTTTCCCTAAAACTAACCTGCATTAGTGAGAGGTTAGTGCCAGCATCACTGAAAAGCTTAGAGGTAGTTCCAGAGAAAAATAGAATATAGGTCTGACTCATATATGGGGTAAAATGTATGATAATAATATTCAGGAGTACAATAAGTAACTTTACCTCAAATTTATTTTAAAACATTTTTTGGGGAGTAAGTGCCATTTTGCATATTTTTAAAAGCATGCTCATATTATCTATCTATATCTTCTAGGTTATTTTATCTGCAGATTAATCTATTGGAAAATGACTTAAATAGATCTACACATATTAATACTATATTTTATTTCCTGAAGAAGAAAGGAAATTAATTATCTATGTATTATTCATATGTCTTTTTATAGACTTGTAGTCTAATTATCAAATGAATCTGTCAAAATGAATTTATCACATTTTCAATTTTTGAACTGTGAAAGTATTCTTTTATAAGTTAGACATAAATACATGTTATATTATGTAGTTGAATCCCCTGTATCTATCTATGTATCTTTAAATCTCTTTCTTTATGGAATTAGCACAACATGATTCCCTAAATGATAATGTAGAACTGCTTTATGATGCTAATTTCATATTTAATCTATAATTAACCAATAAACTTAACAGGAGACCATTTTAGTTGAGTATCAATAATTAGTAATTTTATATTTATATGATTTAGTAAATGAGACCTATTACTGCTAGTGATAATTTTACTGCTACAAATTGGGCAAATTCTGATAGTTGCTTCAGCATAAAGAAATCTTATAGTTTATCAAGTTATGCCATAATCTGGAAGCCAGAATAGGAGAATCTACTGTGAGACGTGAGCTCATGTCCAAGAGAAACCAATGGATTTGGTTAATAAACTTAGGAAGGAGATAAGTTTTCTTGGTCTGTCTTTTCACCTAGGTCTCTCAGCCTCCTTTCTATCAAGGAAAGAAATAACCGCACTCACCTTAGGAATGATGACTCTCTACATGTCACTCAAATATTTTTCATTTCGGCTCATTTTCTAGGTAAAGAATAGGAGAAATATACAAATAGTCTTGGTCTCTAAGACTTGGTTTCTAAGATATCTATCCTCAAAGGTGTGCAGGTTCATTTTCCATGTCCAAAGTCTTTCCCAATGTAAACATGCTACATTGAGGGAGGGAAAAAGGTTGCTCAACTGTTCTGCAAAAATGTTGAGAGAAAAGATTACAGGCTGCTGAATGCTCTTTCCCCTCAGTTGCAAGTGGTTCTTATATGTATTTGCCATATAAGTTTATAACAAAGTTCTGACATAGCATCAGTCTGTGTTCATCTTTCTAACCAGTTGTTAGAACTTAATGTCATTGAACCCACTTTTTTCCCTTATAACATGAAAATAATGAATATATCCACTTTATATGCTTTTGGTGAGGATTAAATCAATTGCTTTCCCTATACTTTGCACCCAGAAAATGTACACAATATAAGTATTATTAGTATACATCAGTCAATAAACTACTTATTTTCAGTTTTTTAAATAGTCTTTTTCTCTTCAATGTTTGTTTAATTTTCATGTGAAGGACTTAAATCATGTATGAAATCATGTGTTTAAATAAATCTGATGTGTCATAGAAGACAATGATTGTTTTTTTTTCCTTTTTCGTAAATAGATTTACACACACCACATACTTTCTATATGCTTTTTTATTCCATGTAATATAAAATACAAAGTAGTTTAAAACACTTTCCCTTTCTCCCCCTCTCTCACAACAGCTCTTTCATTCAGAAGGGATGTGTAATCATGTGTATCAGTCATTGCATGCATTATGGAAATGAGGAATTTAGTGCAGGAATTAGATTTTACATAAACATAGGAAGAGCTTGCAAGTAGAATTCTGAAAAGGAGCTATGCTGGTTTGAAACTGTTATGTACACCAGAAAATGCCATGCTCTTTTAATCCATTTTTGTAGGTCTAGACCTATTATTGGGTGGGACCTTTTGATTAGGTTGTTTCCATAGAGATGTCACCCAGTCCATTCAAGGTGAGTATTAAACCCCTTAGTGGAGTCCTTTAAGAGAGCTCAAAGAGAGAGAAAGAGAAGGAGTTTAGATAGAAACATCCCAAGAGAGTTGAGGAAGGACCTACAGGAGCTGTGAAAGAAAAGCCCAGAGACATTTGTCAACAACCATTGAAACCAGAAGCTGGGAGAGAAAGACCTGTAGATGTCATCGTGTGCCTTCCCATGTGACAGAAGAACCCCTGATGCCAGGGGTCTTTCTTCAGAGAAGGTATCGTCCTCTTCCTGCTGTAATTGGAACACTTCCAAACTGAGACAAGGGCAGTCAGAAGAACAGAGTAGAAGTCACTGTGATTTCCTAAAGCATTGGAAGGGGTGGAAAATTTGGAACTTGTAGGAAAGTTTGAGAAACTCTGCATGTCTAGAAGCTGGAATGGAATCACGAAAGAAGGAACTTGTGAAGAAATCTATAAGCTTCTTCCTCTATAGGAGCTGCTTTCTCTTTGAAAACTAGGCTTCTAAAATGACTTCCATTTTCATATTCAGGATAACAGACTTTGGATTGCTGTTGGTTAGCAAGATAAGATTCTAATGCAAATAAGAGGAAAACTTGGAGCCTCCACCTCTATTTGCAATCATTTCTATGTCACACAACCTACAAAGTATAATCACTCCTTCTCCCTTTGCTTTCCAAATCTTACTGAGTTCTTCTGTTGACCTACTTTAATCTGACACCAAACAGGAGAGGGAAATCTTGAAAACATTTTTCCCCAAACTTAGGTGGGACCACTTGGGCCAAACTGACAACATACCAAACAGCAGGTTGGATTATTTTCATTTTTCCTTTTAAGAAGTTATTTGCCCCCATATTCCTTACAATGATTGATCTGAACAAAATAAGGATGTTACTGTAATGGTTGATCTGAACAAAATAAGGAAGCTATTCCATTCTCCCTCCAAAAGTAATTTAATGTACCTATACTTTCCCAAAAACATATATAAAATGCCTAAAAGAAGAGTGGTTATAACAAAGTAAAGAAATAGGTAGAACTAAAGTACCACAAAAAAAAATACGAAAAGCCATTCCTATGCCACAAATGTCAACACTCAATCTACATAGCATATTGACTAGGAAGAAATGTTATGCCAGTAAAATTTATAAATTTATTTTAAGGATAAATTTTAATAAATACAGAAATAGAAATAATAACATAGATCCTTATTAGAAACAATATACAAACCCATACACATACAAGCACATACATACAGACACACCCAAGCAACACGCACATGTATATTCACATATATGTATTTCATTTTTAATTTTAATGGAGAGGGGATTTTATATATTTTTTTAGATCTCACTAATATGGAACAATACTTCTCTAGGGACAGAATAAGACCTCCAGATCTTTTAAAAATATACGTACATCAAGAGCAAAAGAGACAGACACTATTTCTCTTTCCAAAGTTTTTTTTCTTTCAATAAGTAAAAATTGGAAATACATAAAGAACCACCATGTGTTATTTTGATTTATTATATACAAGTATGCTTTAGTTAAGATGTAATATTATATATATAAGTTTCTATCTATGATTTAACACATTGTAAAAAAGTTTTACCTTTTCCATTTTTTATGAACAAATGTAAGTTAAGAAACTTTTAAGTACTGAATAAGTTACTATCAGGATTGAGGACTCTTATTAATGCATACTATCCACTGCATGGTGTAAGTACACTGAGCATGTGCTATCTTCTATTGAATGATGTATTTACAAGTCTTTTCTTATGTGCTTGTGATCCTGCTATCATCGCACTGACTGAAGGGGAAATACCATATTTCTTTATGTCTAAAAAATGCACTTTCACATCTTCAATTACGTAATAGCTATTGCCAGCACATGCACTACAACATGTTCAGAGTATGTATCAGCTAGTTAGAAGATGCTCCCTTTTAAGAAATTCTGGATCATTAATACTTTTGACATCACAAAACACAAAGGTATTGGGAAAAAATAAAACCTTGATTTTCTGAGCTCAAATGTGGTTGAGGGGACTGAAATTGAAATGATAATTTCTTATAATATAATTTTATAAAACATTATTTTAGCTTTTCTTTCCGTTTTAGATAATAACAAAAGTGAGTTTTGCTAGAAATCTATGATGAAATAATCACAATTCAGTAATTCAAAAATACAAATTCTAAAAGGTAAAACATTGTGTCATAATTTTATTGGCATTTGAAAAATTGTTCCTGAAATAACATTTTGGCTTGTAATTGACTGGTGTCTTGAAATTGATGAAAAAACAGCATATCTTTTAGGTACATGAGAATTTGACTTACTTTTATCTATGCTTCGTGTAATCATGTATGGTCACTTTTGAAGCAAATACTTTGTTCATGTAGAAAGAATTCATTCTTCCAAACCTCAAAGATTGTTACTGAACACAGCCTTAGCACCGTTTTAGCTACTGTAAATAGTTCAGAGCATAAAAGAGACAAGCTCTTACCCTGAAATTAGTGCTTATTAAAATGTGATGAAAAAACACAGTAAAGCAGAGGGATTGTTTGGGAAGTGCTAGGTTGGATTATGAAGCAATTTGCAGTGTGTTATATAGTGCTGTTAGAAAACATCTCATTGAAAAGAATAACTTGGAGCAAAAGACTGGAGAGGATGAGTGAGAGAGCCAAGCAGTTTCAAATATAAAGATCAGAGAAAAAAAATCCCTTAAGGTTGATGATTGTTCCAGGCAAATTCAAAGAGTTTAGTGTGCCTAAAGCAAAATAACAAAGGAGTTAAAAAGCAGAAAAGAAGATCAGGTTTAGTTATAATACTGGAAGTTCAGCTTTGTACACTTGGAATTGAAATATCTGCTAGATAATCAAGCAGTTATCAAATAGTGATTTACGAATCTCTGAAATACTTACCGCAATCTGCAAGGCTGCTCCTCCTACAGTTTTACTAGTCTCGATAAACGGCAACTTCATTCTTTCAGTTCTTCAGATACCAATTCTGTGATTACCAATCACTTTCCTTTCTCTCATGTCTTACACCCAATTTGTCAGCAAATCCTGTCAATCTGGTGTGGTGGATTTGAACTGTATATACCCCAGTAAAAACATATATTTAATGTTAACCCATTCCTGTGTTTGCGAATCCATTTTAAGTAGGACTTTTTGATGAAGCTGTTTGGTTAAATTGTAACCCACCTCACTCATGATGGGTCTTAATCCTGCTATTGGAATCTTAAATAACTAATGCAGAGAGAGAGAGAGAGAGAAAAGAAAATCACAGAGCAAGAAGTTGAACTTAATGAGATTGAAATCTGGAAGAGATGGGAGAGACCAGCAATCACCACCATGCCCCTTGCTATGTGACAAGCTAACGACCAAGTGTGGTCAGCAGCCAACCTCAACCACCACAGTCTCATGGAGAAAGTATGGCCTTGTTGATGGCTTGACTTGGACATTTTTCTGTAAGCTAATAAATTCCCATTGTTTAACCCAACAGTTTCATAGTATTTGCTTTGAGCAGCCTAGGAAACTGAAACAGTGGGCTTTATCTTTGAATATGTCCAGAATTCGCCACTCTTCAAATCCTCCAACAATACAATGCTGCTCTATGCCACTATAATCTCTTCCAAGGGTTCTTGAAATATCCTTTTGGTAGTTCTTCCTAGTTTTGGCTTTGCTTTCTGTGCTGGTTTGAAGCTATTATGTACCCCAGAGAAGATTATATTCTTTTTTTTTTTTAGTATTTTTATTGTAAACCTTAATAAACATACAAACATTCTTGACATACAAACATTTTGTATGTGGTGTACAATCAGTGGCTCACAGTATCATCACACAGTTGCATATTCATCACCATGATCATCCTCTTTAACATTTGCATCTCTCCAGTAAAAGAAAAAGAAATGAAAAACTCGTGCAAACCACACCCCCACCCCTCCCTCTCATTGACCACTAGTATTTCAATCTATTCAATTTATTTTAACCTTTGTTCCCCCTTATTTGTTTATTTTTTATCCATGCTTTTCACTTGTCTATCCATGCTGTAGATAAAAAGAACTACAGACACAAGATTTTCACAATCACATAGTCACATTGTAAAAGCTATGTCATTGTACAATCATCTTCAAGAAACATGTCTACTGAAGCACAGCTCTAACATTTCAGATACTCCCTTCTAGCCACTTTAATACACCTTAAACTAAAAAGGGGATATCTATATAATGCATGAGAATAACCTCCAGGATAACCTTCAACTCTGTTTTAAATCACTCAGCCCACTGACACTTTATTTTACTTCTCTGTTCCCCCTTTTGGCTGAAAAGGTTTTCTCAATCCCTTGATGCTGAGTTCCAACTCATCCCAGGACTTCTGTCCAATGCTGTCAGGGAGGTTTACACCCAGAGAGTCGTGCCCCACATAGAGGGGGGAGGACAGTGAGTTCGCTTGTCATGTCAGCTTAGAAAGAACGAGAGAGTCCACATTTGAGCAATCAAAGAGATTCTCTGGGGGTGACTCTTAGGCCTACTTTTAAGTAGGCTTAACCTATCCTTTGGAGGGATAAATTTCATACTGGCAAACCCCAAGATCAAAGGCTCAGCTTATTGATTTGGTTGTCCCCACTGCTTACAAGAATATCAGAAATTCTCCAAATGGGGAAGTTGGATTTTCCCCCATCTCTCCATTCCCCCAAGACGAATTTGCAAATACTTCTTTATTCACTGTCCAAAGTACTCTGGGATTTCTCAGAGTACTGAGAAATCAGTACTAACCTGGACAATCCAACAAAATCTCACTCCTTATTCACACTACTTATGGTATGCAATTAAACTGATTATACAAGTAAAATTAGGAAATGCACTAGTCAAAATATAAAAAAATTTCACCAAATAAACATTTCTCCCTTTAGTCTCACACAGAAGTTGAAGTTTTAAAATATGAATGACCATCTATTTTCAACACCCTGAAATACTGACATTCCTTTGTTCTTGCTCATGCAAAAAACTTTTTTTTTTGTTTTTAATTTGTAGATTTAATCACCATCATTGTACACTCTAGGCATTCCTAAATTATACCATCTCAGTCTTGATCATCTATTTTTCCTTCTGGTTTCATATGTGCTCCCAGCACTTCTCCCTCTATCATTCTCACATTCAGTTACCTTCAGTGTACTTACATTATTGTGCTATAATGAGGTAGTATTGTGAGATTTATTTCTGAATTTATTCAATCATCCCATGTTCTTTTAGTCCATGTCTGTAGGTATAGACCTATTGTGAGTGCGGCCTTTTGGTTAGTTTTTTTTTTCAATTGAGATATGACCCACCCCATTCAAGATAGGTCTCAATCCTTTTTTACCGGAATCCTAATAAAAGAATAAAGAAAAGAAAAGTAGAGAGAGCAAAGAGAGAAAAGCCCAGGAAATGCTAAGAGAGGGCCCATGAAAGCTCAGAGAGGAAGCCACTAGGCCCAGGAGATGAAAGCAACAGAAAGCCCAGGAGTGATAGCAATGTGCCTTGTTATCTAGCAGAGGAACCCTGGATACCAAAAGCTTTTGTTCAGAGAAATAACATCCTGTTGATTCCTTTACTGGGACTTCTTTAGGGTTTTAGAACTATAAATTTGTACACTAATAAATCCCCATTGTAAAAACCAATCCGTTTCTAGTGTAGTGCATTCCAGCAGCTCTAGCAAACTGAAACACTTTCCCACCACATACCTATTTTCAACAGCCAAAGCCATCTTAACACTTCAATCAAATCATGTTATTGGTGTCTTCAAAGTCCTGCTGTGGTGCCACATCTCACTCAAAAGAAAAGCCAAATTCTTTTAAAGTGACCTGCTCCATCCTCTGCCGTCTAACCAGTCATCTCTCAGATATAATTTCCTACTAATCTCAATGGTGCAAACACTGAGCATCTTGCATTTTTCTCAGGCATTGCCAGCATACTCATGTATCAGGGTCTTTGCTCCTACAGTCTCCTCTACCCCGAATGACATTCCCCAGATAGTCAGAATTTGCTTACTCACATCTTCAAATCTTTACCTAAAAATAACTTCATCTCTGTGTGATCTAATCTGCCTTCCTATCACCAATTAACACCAAGCACCACAACTGCTCAGGCTCCCTGTTCCACTTCCCTGATTTGTCTCCTTAGCACTTATCGCCATCTAAAAAGCTACATAATTTTCTTCTGGGAAGCTTGTTTTGTGAAACCCCACTTCAGATGACAAATTCCATGAAATCATGGCTCTCCCTTTCTTTTGGTTATCACTCTATCCCCATAAGGTAGAAAAGTGCCTGGGGCACAGCAGGTATGTACTAAAAATTTGCTGAATGGAGGAATAAATATCAACAAAAATATAAAATATTTGAAAATATTTTGACAAATTTTAATATCACCATCTTATAAATGTTTTAAAACATTTGTACAATAAAATAGATATGACTTTTTAAAATATATTGCCATTAAATTACAAACACGGAAAAAACCAAAAAAATTATAAAATGTTGCTTTCCACATCATTTAGTAATGCTCAAATTCAGTGATTTTAGGAAGAAATCACTTTCCATGTAGAATCTTTTAAAACCAATTTGAAGTCAGCCGGCCGGTGATAATTACACCTATTACCTCTGGACACAAAGAGATAGACATTCTCTTCCATATGAACATTTGCATAGAGTAAATTTTGCTTATCTTGTAAAAATGATTCAAACGTATTTTTGGTTAACAGCATTATATTGAGAAAAATTTGGAAAACCTGCAAGTCAAAAGTAAAACGAAGGTTTGAGCAGGAATCACCATCTGACAGAAACAACTGTTATGAATGCTAAACTCAGTGGGAATTTTTTATTTGATGCTTTGAGTCTTAATGTCTAAATTATATGAAAATTGTAGTTGCTTGGTCTGCTAAATTAAAGCATAAGGGGACTTAAAAATATATTCATGTTACCTTAATACTAGACTGTGAAAACTAAAGAAGATGAAACAGACTTGAATTGTTTTATTAAGTTGTAAAAGATGTTACTAAAGAGAGTGAAAACTTATTGGATATTTTATGTCTGTTTCATAGACAAAAATTCTGTAAGTTAATGGAAGCACTATATTTTAATTCTGATTAAGCCATAAACTATAGCACAAAATGAAATTTACAATGGAGGTTAGATGAAATTATCTACCTTTTTTGCAAAATAAAATATATTAATTACATTTTAAATTTTAATACAGGGAATGAGATGTCTTATGTGATTAAAATGCCAGGGCACCTTCAAAGATGAATGGATACTCATTTGTGAAGAAAAAAGTTATCATCTTAAAATGTAATATTTAGTAGAGTATTTGAAGACTGCTTTTATATAGTCTTCCCAGATTTTAAAAAGCATTTTATTGAAGAGAGAGAAAAGAAAGGCAATAAGTAAATTAATGTAAAGTTAAAAGACAATAATTTCCATGGAAAAAATCATTTCAAAAAATTTGCTGCTACCCTACATTTCTAACAAATCTACATTAATTTTAGGCATTTTCTAATTTTATACATGAACATAAAGAAGTTACGAAATTATGTTTTCATATGGATAAAACTGTTTTAAAATTAATGGTTAATATAACAGAATAATGACATTTTAATGAAGAATATAATCTAGTGTGAAGGCTGAAATTGTGTGTTTATACAAGAATATTTTTTCTTTTTTTTCTCATTGAATATTTGTTCTACCTTAAAATAACTCATCCATGTTAATGTTGATCCATTAACAAAAATTTCATATTAGGTATTCTTTCTATACATGGCATACGTTAACACTAAAATTATTCTGCAAGTGCTTGAACTTGACTTATCAGACAAGATTTTATCTAGGTGAATGGTTTCACTTTCTTCTAATGCTTGAATGATTTGGAGAGCCACTTGGCACTAGGTAGACTACGTTATGACATGATATCTAAGTATTAGAAAGGAAATTATTTCAAAGTAGAACTACCTGAGAAAATAAAGTATGTGAGGAGTTGTGGTTTGGAGACAGAAGTACAAATGAGACTTGTCAAACCTAAAATTGTATACATAGACTAGCACTTCCACTAATTGTTCTTTTGCTACAATATTATGTTGTAATAAAGGAACACAGGCAGGTTAAATCTTACATGGTTAAAATTATTTTTATTGTCAATACCTGTATCTTTGAGCTTACAAATTTCTTAAAAATGATAAAGATACTCATATGCAATGTACTGTCTTCAGATAATGGCTTTGGAATTTCTATCTATAATTTTGTTCAATTTAGTTCCTTGTTCTTCTTTATTATAAGTTGTTCTCTAAAATAAAATCTAAATTCAGCATCGTCTAATTTTACATTTAGAGCAGGATAGTGCATTGAATTTTTTAAGGCTATGAAAATTGTCTTTTCACTTAAAAATTCAATCACAATAATTTGATTTGATGGGTTAATTAATTGTGATTCCTGCTTGATGAATCCAGTTGTTCGCCACATATTTTATTATGAAGAATTTTGAATATATCAGACACAATAGGTCGGATTTCACTCCATTAGGATCATGATTTTAATATGCTTCTCTATATACTAATTGTCAAGAATCAAACAAACATGATGCTCAGGAAGTGGAAATTCATACTAAATGGACTCAATATTTTTCTACATTCTATAATCTAAAATATATAGAAAGAAAACATATTAATGTGGCTATCAAATATTTATTCAAAATTATAATTTCCAAGGTTGTTCTCCCTGGAACCACTAAGGACTCATATTAATTTACTTCCCCTTCTTCTGTTTAACTGGGAACTCCTTCAGAGACATCATGGCATTCTAAGTGCCCATCTCAATATCTGATTGCATAGGTGTTCCATGAAATAGCCGCCATCAAAGTTGAATGACTCATAGTTTCTTTGAGTCATAATATTCAATTTCAGTGATGTTTTTTAACTGAAGTGGATCAATAATATTTAGAAATTCTATGCACAAATATTTAGATATTTTAAGCTGCAGGTTGGGAAAGAATTTGAGGTGAGAAATTACTAAAATTGAAAATTATCTTCTAGTTTACTTTCTGTACTCAGAAAATTGTAGTGAAAAACTTTAGAAGGATTTAAAACAACAGAAATTGAAAACATCCAGATGGCTTATTAACAAAAAATAATATATATGTAGATAATATTGAGAAAACTTTGTAAATTTGAAGTTTTGTTTGGTTGTTAACATATACCATTTTCCATAGATGGAGTCTTAAAATATTTTCAAAACAAAAGCTACACTATATGCCTCCTGATATTATTAGTTTTTGGATTCTGATTGGTTTATAAACAAGTAACCTTTCTGGTTAAACTTCTTTTTAATTTGTGTAATCAGAAGATGAAGCCAAAGCCATTTCTCAACTTAATACACAGACTGATTTATAAATTCATAGAAGGAAATACAACAACAGAAAGAAATACAACAACATGAACGTTCTTTAAAATGCATTAATTATTCTCATAATATTTAAATCAGTATCTGACCAGGAGTGTTGAACATAAAAAGGATTATACATTCCATTTCTGGTTCTCGCACTGTCAGCTTTGTGAAAATTGACCAAAGCTTTTCAAAATTTCTCACCAAAACAAGAATGTGATATTATTTTGTTCTAGAAGTCTGAAAGGCTGGGACTGAGCCATAGCTCTCACACCACCATTTCCCTTCTCACTAGTGCACACTAGTTCCTTTTGGATTTAGCCAATGGATATATATTACATTGTTTGTCTAATACTTCTTGTCATGAAAGGGCATCAGGCAATACCCCAAGCATACACTATGAAAGATAGTTTACCTTAATTACTAGCTGCTATCTCTCTATAGTTACAAAATACCTGGTGATAAGTTCAAAGAAACCCAATCAGTAGCATATTAAAATAATTTAGATGGCTTCTGTTAAAGGAGCCCAGAACTCTGAAGTTTCTCATCATAATGTTTTGCAATACATTGTAATACTGATCATTTAAAAATGATGAAATTCTGAAATAATTGCTAATATTCTGCATAGTAATTTTGAACTGCAAAAGGCATATCAGGGGCAGGCCACAGTGGCTCAGCAGGCAGAATTCTTGCCTGCCATGCTGGAGACTCAGGTTAGATTCCTGTGCCTGCCCAAGCAAAAAAAAAAAAAAAAAAAAAAAACATGTCAGTAATATCAGTATTTTTAAATAATGAGTCAAAATCAAGAAGAAAAAAATAAAGTCATACAGTGGTCTGTATTTTGTCTGTTATGTTTTCAAGTAAGCCTGAAAACAAACAAGAAGTAGAGAAAAAAAATTACCTAAGTGTATGTGTGCATTTTAGTTGACAATGTACATATCAGTGAAGAATGTGTCATGGTTTATAAGTGATTTTTAATTGTATAAAATAATTTTTCTTCTCAGTTAAGGAAAATTCTAAGGTCAACTATAGAATGGTCATTTGTGGAACTTCTACTAGAAAATCTGGATTCGATGAGGGGAGAAAAGGAAAGTAAATTGGCTAAAAACAAATGAGTTATAATAAAATTTTGAGAAGCATCGCTGTCTTCATTATATTTGGAGGATTACTGTGTAGAATGATGAGATTTCTCCAAGGATGTTCTCTAGAACTAATATATCTGAATCCGTACCTGATCATTCCTTATGGGAAATGATGTGAGAGTTTAAAAGTCAGGAGCTTGGGGATATGGGTGCTCCTAAGATTGATTGATTTGGCTCATTAGATTATCTAAAAGTCTTGATTTCTCAAAAATTTTATCTTAATATGTTGCTGGAGGGCAATGATGGCTCAGTGGCACAGTTCTCACCTGCCATGCCAGAGACCCAGGTTCGTTTCCTGGTGCTTGCCCATGTAATATAAAAAAAAAAAAAAAAAAAAAAAGCTTAAAAAAAAGTTATTGTAGGGTTTTTAAATCTACAATGAATGAAAGCGTAAGATAGTAATATGTAAATAAATATATACATCTGTTTGCTCTATTTCATAGCATTTTTTAGTGTTTGTTTATTGTTTGTCTCATCATGAAAGCAGGGAATTTGCAGGTCTTCCCTTGTGCTTAGTGGCACAGAAAAGGCACTCATTAAATATTAGTAGATGAAGAAATGACTACACAAAGTCAGATGGTAAAACATTCAGAGATGGTAAATATAAAAGGGAGATCCTTTTTTTGTGCTTTCTTTTCCATTGAACAGGCAATTGAACAGGCTCCGAGACTTCACCTCGTCTTGCTCCAGACATTAACTCAAGAACTAAGTCAGTAGCCTAAAACAGCTATTTACTTCCATTAGATACCGGCCAACTTCCGTCAACTGGATGAAAAATGAAAGTTGTGTCTCAGTAGAAGTGTTGAGAAAGAGGACGAATCAGAAAAATTAGTTCAAATCTATCTCATTAATCGAGTGTGAACTTGAAATCATATTTGAAATTGCATTTGAAGGTAAAAGAAAGAGGAGGATTTTATGAGTTTTAGAATCATATAAATATCAGCGAATATTGCCATATTTGGACTACCATTAATTTATCATCTGTATAAGAGGATACTAGGAGACAGTGACTAATTAATGGCTATTTCTCTTAATAGTTTATTCTATGTCCAGGATAATATTAAACAACAGTAAAGTATTAACAGCAATTATTTGAGCTTGTGGGATTTAAAAAAAAAAAATCTCCCCAATTATTCTAACTTAGCCAGGGAGACTGAAGAGTGTTTTAAATACACCACGGGCATCACATTGCATTGAGAGATATCGTAAGTCACTTTACTGCATTCCTTGAGATAGAAGTGATTAGGCCTTAGTAAAAACCCATCATAATTGTTTTATTTCATTTGAGGTAAGTTTGAAGGATGAGACCCTCTCTGCTCTCCAAAAATAATATCAAAAGAGTAAGCAATAGATCCTTAGTTGTTAGGCACATTATTTCATTTTTTATATTTTTTCCTTAGAAATAAAAACATTTTTAATATGTGGCTCATATTGGTAAATTTAGGCATAGAATATACACAAATGTAGTGTAGAAAAAAGAAAGAAAGAGACAGAAAGAAATGAGAGGTTAGAATTAAAACCTGAAGGCTGAGTTAAAATGTCTTCTGTGGGTGCCTAGAAGGTGCCAGAAAAATGGGTTCACGTAAAAAAGGAATACATATCCTTGATTGATTATTGTTGCTTGGTATTTATTTTTTTCCTCCTCATTAGAGATATCCTAATCTTTCCCTACTTAAGTCCTCCAAAATTTAATTTCAACCACTGTACAAGAAATAAACTTTCAGTTTGTTAATTAGAAGCAATTAAGTACTAATTCCCTCGTTTTTATCCCCCTCTACACCTTAAAATAACATTCTGATATCCTTTACTTCTTTCACAAAAGAAGTGGCTGGCTGGACAAATTCCAAGCTGGTCAGTGTTTCAGTTTCCTAGGCTGCTCAAGCAAATGTCATGTAATGGTTTGCCTTAAACAATAGGAATTTAATGTTTTTGAGGTTAGAAAAAAAAAAAGTTCAAAGAGTGCACAGGGTTAGTGGTAGAATGCTCGCCTTCCGTGTGGGAGACCCAGGTTCAATTCCTGGACCATGCACCTAAAAAAATAAATAAATAAAAATAAAAATAAAATCATCATCAAGGAATTTTTTTTTTTTTTTTTTTTTTTTTTTTGCTAGAAGGTGATGTTCCAGTCCTGCCTGCCAGCAATTCTTGGTCCTTAGCTTGTCGCCTGGCAAAGCATACGGCAGTATCTCCTGGGCTTTCGCTTCTCTTGCAGGTTTGATTGATGTTCAGTCCCTGGGTGCGCTCTCTGTGGCTTTTCTTTCTGCGTGAATTTCATTGCCTTCTAAAGGACTCCAGTGACAGCATTAGGATGCATCCCGATGGAGGCGGGCCACAACTTATGGGAATTAATCTCATCGAAAAGTCCCACGTACAATGGACTCACACCCACTGGAGTGAATTAACTTGAAGAACATGTTTTTCTGGGGTATATAGTTCCAAACCTTCAGTCAGTGAAATGAATATCATTTCTTACTGACGTCTTCCGAACAGCAGCTACAGATAATGCTAAATATTTTTTATATCCTACGATCTCTTCATCTTAACTGACTTTAGTTACCCTGACTACAGACACATTAAAAATTCTCATTATCCCAAAATATATCTATTAAAATGTGGTTGTGGATTCCTGTAAAGGTGGTTTCCTGAGAGGCAGTGTCACATGGAACTTCCTAGCCTGAGCATCTGGAGCTCCAAGAAAGGGGTATTTCAAGTCAGTAAAATTATGTCTATATACCCCATTTCTTTGGAATCTTCAGCCCTCAAGATCTCAGCATCATGACCTCAGTTTCAACCCAATTGTTGATAGTCCTCATTCCACTGCTTTTGGTGTTGCCTGTTGTTGAAGCAGTAGAAGCTGGAGATGCAATTGCTGTCTTGTTAGGTGTGGTTCTCAGCATTCCAGGCATGTGTGCTTGTTTGGGGGCATATGCACGAAAGAGAATCGGACAGGTGTGACCTCCAAGGGCCTTCTAAATCAACCTTCATCCTGAAAACCTTTGTGCTTTTGAGGTTAGAATTGAGCTTTGGTGTCTGAAAGTTACCAAGAAACAGATAGTAAATGAGGTATTTTCACATTCCTAGGTATTTCCCTATAAATGGGAACAAATTTATATTAAATGGAAAAAAAATTCTCTCCACATCAAAGAGAACACTGACAAAAATCAGATTATAATTTCTGTTTGCTGGTTGTAAAGGTCAAATAAATAATACGACTCAAATTTGCATAGATAATATTCCATACTTTCAGACATCTCAAAGCTCATGAAATAGTAAGAAGGAAGTTCTTGCTCAGAATCCTAGGAAATTGCCATCATTCCCTTATAATCACTCCCTCCTGAATTGTTGAGTAGTCTTTTCATCATGTTTTAATTAGATTTTTGTTCTCTCATCTCTCAAGCTAATAGTGTACTTGGATATGAAAATTAGTCAAAAATCAAACCTTTATTTCTTTGGAGAACAAAGATTAGAAAAATGTAGCCAATGTACCTAATATGGCAATGGAGAAAAAGATTTAATGTAAAAAAAAAGCTTTGTATTGATTAACCAACTAACATCCTTTGATGAAAAATAATATATTAAATATAAACCCATTATATTATTAAAAAATGTGGTTGTGTATTTTTCTGTTATCCTTTCTTCTGCCTTTTCTTTGTTCTTTGCTTATCTTTGGTCAATTTTCTGTAATTTTATTTATCTTTATAGGTTTTTATTAACTAAAGATAGTAAACAAATAATATAGATGTATTATTTTTAAAGTAAGAGTTTCATAAAAATTCTATTCTTACTGATAATTATAATTGATAATAATTTATTTATATATCCCATCTCCTTCTATGGATATAGAAATATGCAATAAATATTGCACTGCAATGTGTTTCAGTTCTTAATATATTCATGACATTTCTTTAATATAACAGTAAAACTGATGTAACTCATTTTCTCTCCTTATTCTTTTAAATAAAGCAATATTTTAAGCCAAAAAAGCACCACACTACCGGAGATAAACATAAGTTTTAAAAAGCCTCTGGTTCATTTCATGAGTCATATCACCCATCTAGTAGATTAAGACATTTTCCTGACTTTATATCATCAAATAAGACCTTTTTTTTTATTCCCCTAGTTCTGACTTTTTCTACAGGAAATAAGTTTTGATTTTTTAATTAAATTATGCTAAGAGATCATGTGGGAATTGAATAGGAGAGTAAATGGCATTGTAATCTTGATATTTCTAATATTATAGGTGAAATAAAATAATGTTAATTTGAGATACACTGCCATATGTTAAGGATACATATTATATTGTCTAGAACAATTAGTAATATATAGAAAGAGATATAATCATAAAGCTAAACATTTGACACACTTTGAGTTAGTCAAATTGCCAGTTTGAACACAGTCCCCAATTGCCATCACACATGACACCAACTGTAAGTTTAGGAAGTTCCCCAAAACAGCATCAATTTGGTAATTTCTTAAAGGGACTCACAAAACTCATTGAAAATTGTTCTACTTATGGCTCAGTTTATTACCATGAAAAGATATAGATCAAAATCAAGCAAATGAAGACACATATGGGGCAGAGTCTGTGAAAGTTCCAAATGTGAAGTTTCTATTGTTATCAAGAGCATCACTTTACAGGAATCAATCTGTGACAATACTCACAGAATATTACCAACCAGATAAGCTTGTCTGACATTTGTTGTCAGAGTTATTATTGGATTTTCATTATGTAGATATGATTAACTGACTGATTGCCCATTTGGTTGATCTTGTCCTTTTACTTAATCTTAGTCTCCAAGTTGACCAAAAGCCTCCAACATAAATCTCATGGTTAGTCATTGTGGCATGGCAAGCACCCACCTCAGTGTGTCAGGCTGTACCCTAAGATCCCAGATGGCCAACCCTCCCCCTAAACAAAGATATTCCTGTAAGGTGTGACATAGATAAACTCATAATAGCAGAGGGCAAAAGGCTAGGGCTTGCTTTGGGCAAGGCTGAATTCTTTACCACACATAGACTCCTAAACAAATACTTGATCAACCCCAAATAAACCAGAGCTGCCATGTCTGCCATGTGTCTTTCTTTTGAAAGAGAAACCCTAAACACCATCAACCTTCTTGAACCAAGGTATCTTTCCCTGGATGCCTTAGATTGGACATTTCTATAGCCTGGCTTTAATTGGGACATTTTCTCAGCCTTAGAAGTGTAAACTAGCAACTTATTAAATTCTCCTTTTTAAAAGCCATTCTGTTTTCAGTATATTGCATTCTATCAGCTAGCAAACTAGAACAGTACCTAACTGCAGAACCCCAATATAGGAAGCAAATGTTGAAAAATTTGAAGGTAGAAATAGACAAGTCTACATTAGTAATAGGATGACTTTAACACACCTCTTTCACAATGTATGAAACATCTAGATAGGCGTAATAAAGAAATTGAAAACTTGAATGATACTACAGACCTAAAAGACATATTTGGAAAGGCTCACTGAACAATTTTACAATATTATTCTGTAGTATACATGGGTCATTCTCCAAGATAGACCATATATTAGATTTCAAAACAATCTTGATAAATTTAAGACCGAAATCATTCAATGTGTCTTCCCCAACCACACTGAATTGACACTAGAAGTCAATAACAGAAAGATAAGTGGAAAATTCACAAATATGAAGCTATTAAACAATACACTCCAACAATAAATGGGTCAAAGAAAAAAATCACAAGGTAAATTAGGAAACATCTTCAGGCAAATAAAAACCAAAATACATCATACCAAATTGTACGTGATTTGGCAAAGGTAGTACTGAGAAGGAAATTTATAGCTCTAAATATTTACATTAAAAAAAAAGAAAGCTCTCAGGGGTGCAAGGGTAGTTCAGTGGTAGAATTCTTGCCTGCCATTTGGGAGACACAGGTTCAATTCCTAGTCCTTGCACTTCCCCTCCAAAAGCAAACAAATAAATTAAACAAATGGTGCTGCAATGATGGAATACTCATATGGCAAAAGAGTGAAATGTGACACCGGCCATATAGGACACAAGTAAAAAAAAAAAAGATCTCAAATCAGAACCTTAACCTCACTACTGGAGGATTTAGAAAAAGAAGAGCAAGTTAAACTCAAAGCAAACAGAAGGAAGGGAATAACAAAAATTTGAGTGGAGATAAATAGGGAAGAAAAAAGCAATATAGAAAATCATTGATACCAAAAGTTGGTTCCTTAAAAAAATCAATTAAGTTTAAAAGTTTTCTCTACACTGAAATGGAATAAAAGGTAGAGGATGCCAACAACCATAATCAGTAATGAAAGGCAGTACATTATTCATCACAAACCCACAGAACTATAAAGGATTATAAGAGGATACTATGAAAAACTGTGTAGTCATTAACAAATTAGAAAACCCTGATGAAAAGGATAAACTCCTACCAACTCATGCCAACTGCATGTATTGACTCAAGAAGAAAAAGAACTCAGCAGACCAATAACCGGTAAAGATATTGGACCAGTAATAAAAAACTTCCCAATATAGAAATTATCAGGACCAAATGGTGCCCTGGTGAGTTTTGCCAAGCATTCCAAGAATTATCACCAATTATACTCAAACTCTCCCAAAAGTTTGCAGAGGAGAGAATACTTCCGAACTTATTTGCTGAAAACATGACCATATACCAAAACCAGATAAAGATGCCACAAGCAAAGAAAATTATAGAACAATTTCCCTTATAAATATAGATACATAAAACTAAAAATACTAGCAAATCAAATCCAATTATATTGAAAGGATGTGCATCATGATCAAATGGGTTTGCAAGAATGGCCCAGCATAAGAAAATAAATTAATATAATACACCAATTATTAGAAAAAAGGATAAAAAAAAGTACAGGACCATCTCAATTGAGACAAACAATGCATTTGACAAACTCCAGCACCCACACTTGTGAAAAAAAACATAAAAATGT
This sequence comes from Tamandua tetradactyla, assembly GCF_023851605.1. NCBI lineage: Eukaryota > Metazoa > Chordata > Mammalia > Pilosa > Myrmecophagidae > Tamandua > Tamandua tetradactyla. The sequence continues at coordinate 122,357,911 of NC_135330.1, forward strand.
AAGAATAGAAGGAAACTTCTTCAGCAGAATAAAGGATACTCATTACAAACTCATAGATAAGATCATACACAGTGGGAAAAGATTGACAGGTGAGGACAAGAAATAAATGCCCACTGTCAACTCTTCCATTCAGCATTGTACTGGAAATTTTTCCTTATGCAAGGAGGTAGGAAAAAGAAATAAAAGATATCCAAGTTGGAAAAGAAGAAGCAAAACCTGCCAAAGTTTCAGATGGCATATCCATGTATAGAAAATACTGAAAAAGCCACACAAAGCCAAAGAGCTGACAAACAAATTTAGTCCCATGGTAGATTGCAAGTACAACATGCAAAAATCAATAGTGTTTCTATATACTAATAATAAATGAATGCACGAAGAAATCAAGGAAATAAATCCGTTTACAATAGCACATAAAAGAATTAATTATCTAAGGATTAAGTTTAAACAATTTTTCTTACATGAGATAATTTTAATCTTAATGTTCTGTCTTTTGACAATTTCAGATACATTTAAATATAACAATTTTCACATTTTTTTAAATTCTGAAGATTACTAAATAACTTTTATTCAAGCATTTTAACATCTCTAGCACATCTTGAATACTATCCATATCATTTTATTGTTTTTAGTTTGTGTTCAACATTAAATTATCAATTTTTCATATTTTCTTGAAAATGGCTATAAAACACTTGGATCGTAAGAAACATTTGCTCTATCTAATGTAAGATAAGTAGGAAAAAATTGAATTAAACAATTTTACTGCGAGTAGAAAACAAATAATGAAAAATCTTTAGAAAAAAATGCACAGAAAAATTTGTTCCAAGAAAATACGAACAAAAAAATTAAAGTGATTGTTTTATACTTGAAAAACATTTTTTAAAGTAATAAGTAATATCTGGCAAAATTAATAGTTCAATGAACTATAGCAACAATTATGTAATCATCTAACAATATAGCTGAAACTTGTTATTTTTAAAAATGGCCAATAAAAGAAGTATAATAAAGAACACCTTTCTCAGAAATGCATAGACATAGCAGCAGAATTAGGAAAAGAAGTATACTTGATAAAACTATGATTAGCAAATTTAATCTAATAAATAACTTCTGTTTACCAAAAAAATGATAAAATATAACTATTTTTAGTATACGTGGTACATTCAAAAAGCCAATTATAAATTGCAAGTTGTCCATATCATGCAAACTATGTTTTTTACCCTCCTAAAATAAAATTATTTAACAGTAAAAATTGCTTCCTAGTTACCTCATATTTCTATTAGCCACAAAAATACTACTAAACAATACTGGAGTTAACAAGGAAATTATAAAAGACTATTAAAAAGTGAATAAAATAGAAATTACATAATAAATTTTAGATCCTAAAGCAAAGTAAGTACTAAAAGTACAATTACAGACTTAAATACATCCATGAGAAAATAAATTTAAAAAAAAATCTTGAGAAGGAATGAGCTGCTACGAATTTTACAAGAGGAAAAATAGTAGCTAAAAGGAAATGAATTCTTAAAGAAAATTAAGGGCAGAAATCCATGTAATAGAGAAACAATTTAAACGAAAGCAAGCATTTTGGAATATTCACCCTTGGGAGCAAAATGCTTATAAAAAACGTTGCCAAAAATACAAGGCCATGGGCGGGCCACAGTGGCTCAGTAGGCAGAGTTCTCGCCTGCCATGCGAGAGACCTGGGTTTGTTTCCTGGTGCCTGCACATGTTTAAAAAAAAAAAATATATATATATATATATATATAGACAAAATAAATAAATACATAAAATAGGGAATGAACAACTCAATTATTCATAAATATAAAATAATATCATAAAATTCTATGCAACTGTTAATTTGAAAATGTTGACTACGTAGGCACTCTTTTTGAGAAATATATATCCTCTAAAATGTTATGACAATACATAAGAAGCTTGAATGGACTTCTAACAATGAGAGAAAATGGAATAATATAAAGGCCCTTCCCCAGTCATTTGTAATGATATGTACACACACAGACACACACGCTCACACCCACACACTCAAAGCACAAGGATCAGACAGCATTAGAAAAGAATTAATTCAAACATACCAGAAGAAAATACATATTGTTCCAGGAAACGGAAAACCAGAAAAAAAGTGCCCAACTCCTTTTATAAGATATATGAGTCTAAAATAAACTTAATTTAAAATGTAATAACAATAAAATGTGAAAATTATTGTTCTTATTACTTTTTGAATGAAGAAATAAAAATCTCATCAAATAGCTAAATTGGACCCTTCAATCTTATTTCATGTAAAATGGTCCACAAACTGAGAAGTATGTTTAAATTAATTAATTAATAGATAGATGCATACTCGGAAAAGAAAGTCCAAAAACAAGAAGACAATAAAATGACGTTATTTAGCTGTCAAAATTTTCTTCTCTCCAACAATTGGTGTCTTGTGAAATAAAAATTATAGAATACATATGCACATATATGTGTTTTTACCATTTTAGATGAAAAACGTGAACTACATTAATCCATGTATGATGACATCTGCTCATCATTGACCCAAGTAAGGTTAGATAGATAGATAGATAGATAGATAGATAGATAGATAGATAGATAGATAGACAGGCAGATGTAAAAGATAGGTAAAATGGATAAGAAAACATAAGATAGTAATTAGCACTTGCACACTCATGTTCCCTAAAGAAAAGCTAGGTCTTGATTGTAGCTTTCATCTAAACATATGATCCACTCTGTTCTCTTGCTTTCTCCAACTGAGATAAACATAACCCTGAAACATGAGCTCATCAATCCCTTATCTTCAAGGTATTCCATAACTGATGTTAATGCATACTTTTTTTAACATCCCCAAATTATTTTGGAATAAAGAGAAACAAGCATTTATTTAATTTTCTGGTGAAAGGAACACAGAGCGTTATGGGTTCTTTTACAAGGACATTTATATAATTTTGCCCTGATTCATGTTCTTGAAGGAGGAGATATCTACACTAAGATGTGCGGGATGACTTGATGTTCACTGAGTGGAATGTAAGGAAAAGGCATGCAGCGTAAAAGATGCTGCAAACTTTAGAGATAACTAACTTGAATGACATATTCAGGAACAGGAAGATGGTTCAGTATGTCTGGAGCAGACAGGTGCAGTAGTAAATATCAAAAGAATATACTGGTGATGTGAGCCAGGTGGAAAAAGGAAGGGTTATAGACCATGATTTTTAAGAAAATAAAATAAAATAAATTGAACTTGTATCCCAGGAGCAATAGTGAGCTGCAAAGTTCCTCTAAACAGAAGAATGGAAATCAGATATGCCAGCTGGAGAAAGCACTCTGGCTGCAATGCAGAGAAGAGGGTTAAAAAGAGGAGACAGAATAAAAAATGGAGGCTAGTATAGTGGAGGCGAAGAGAGGCAAACAGCTTATAAGACACCAATTAATTAGAATCCAAGTGACAGGAAAATTTGTTTCAGTTCATATCAAAACAAATATTTACTAAGGAATTAAAATGAAACTGGCAGACTTAGGGCAAGATGCTCAGAAAAAATGAATCCAGGGAGATATGATATCTTTTTCATAGGACTCCTAATTCTGTGGGAAGCTCAGCCAAATACAAATTAGTAAGAAAAAAGCTATAATAGCAGCTATGTATTTCAAATCATAGGAAGACAATAAAACCCACATCTGTGATACCCTTGATTGCATTTGTTGAGAGAAATAATTCACGTGTGTCAATCAAGGTACTGGTTGAATCATAGGAATGATGATGTCCCATTAATTGAGACAAGAATCAGATTGCAAGAATCAGAGTTAGAAATAATTTTCTCTCGAAAAATCAGAAAGTAATATCATGTGGGGGGGCATAAAAATAGAAATAAATTGCAGTCCCTATTCTTTGCCTTTAGTTGCTGGAATATTTGCTATCTCTTTAAGATGAACTGACCATGTGACATTCCCATGTGGAAAATTGTTCTATGCAGATGACATGGTTTTATCATACACTGCTCTCCAGATTACTAGCACTCTTCTTTTTAAAAGCATCCACAAAGAGGGTTATACTATTCAAAAATCAATGTCATAATTTTGTCAAGTGTCCATCAACATGTAACTAGACCATAGTTAATGACACCTTAAAGAAAACTAAATTATTAATTTTAGAATTATTTTAAGGAGTACAGTGAAAAATTACAATGATAAAGGCTCATGTTTGGTGGATTCTTTTAGTGAGAATTATTAGTGTCTAAGCATTTTATTACATCCTAATTATATATCCATAATAAATTCATTTCACCACTCCCTGTGACAGGGAAATCAAGGATTTTATAACTCCATCTGTCTTTATTATAAGTAGACTGCTATTTTTTTGGAAAAGTTTAATCTTCATACTATTTATCTCTTGTTTAATATATCTGATTTGCAGTCTCTAGTTTTTTGCGAGAAAATATGAATTCGACCTTCAGGTCAGCTAATGGTTGAAGCACTTGGCTCTTCTTTTAAATGGTGATATAGACTAGTCACTTCAAGAAATTGTCAGGTAAATATTCTTTCAATTACTATCTCCCTGGGTCTTTCAAAAACACTGCTGAGTAAACTAGCATTTAGAGAGGATTATCTGAAGCATTAAATCCTACTGTTTTTCCAGATCCTCTAAAATCTATTGCTAGATTAATCCAGTCCATGTAAAGCAAATATTTATTTGATTGCTATTGACCTCTGTTCTAATTACTTTGGTTGAGCTACACTTTGAGGCAATGCCACGAGCCTTTATTTTAAAACACTCTAAAAATGTTATCATCTTTTTAATTTTCAAGGAGGTGAACAAAGATGCATTTAACACAGGTACAGACCTTGCTCCCTCAAGAATCATCAGAATAGTTTTTTCTGGTTTTTGAATTATAAACAACCTATTCTTGAGAAAATGCTATTTTTTTCATTATTGAGTCACTAAATTTAAAAATTACTATGCTCTGACCTGAACTGCTACAAAAAGTTTAGAGGTATATTTGCAGGTGATGATATGCAGGAGACAAAACGCCTTTTAAATACGATATTTCATATATTATTTTGATGCTTATATTCATTTTTTTTGAAAGCAGCAGAATCCAAACACGTAGAGCACAGCAGCACCCTCCCATTCATCTTTTAAAACATATATCTTTTTACCTCAATGTAATCATTATTTTGAATTATTTAAACTTGAATTATTTTGTTCATTCATAAAATGTCATGTACCTTTTTCAAAGAGCAGACAAAAATAACTAAACTCTATTTCCAAAATTTGAAATAAATGATTATTGGTTTATAACAACTTAAACTATTTTATAGTCTGATCTAAGAGTCGTTTTTTATATCATTTCCATCCTCATATGCTTAGGAAATCTGTCCATATTCATTCAATTTATCATGATTTCAATAAATACTGCATGAGTAACAAACCAAACATTATGTTAGATGATGGAATACAAAGTTGGAAAATATACCATCCAACCAGAAATTCATATACCACTAAAATCAAATGTGGAATGTGTGGTGATGGAATCTTGAAAAAGATTATTAGTGGAATAAAGCAATCATATATATACATATATGTATATAATTCTTTCAGATATAAGAGAAATATTCATTTTTCTTTACTTTATTATCTTCCTCTGAAATGAATGTTTACTTAGAGTATTTTCATCCAGTAGAGATACATGTTTCATTTTAAACAATTTTTTAAATATCTTAATTGTTTCTTTAATAATCCTTTCCTATCCCTTTCTTTTCATAATCTTAATAATGACATCATTACAGTTTTTGCATTTCATTATTTTAATAAACTTTTTACTTTGTAGATCTGTTTTAGTTTTACATAATTATTGCAAAATTAATACAAATTGTCCCCATATACCTGACACTTAGTTTCCCCCATTATTAATATAAAATCATATTATTTTATTAATTACAAAATTAATAAAAAATATTGATATATAATTATTAACTAAATTGCTCATATTATTCAGATCCTCGACTTACCCCTAATGTCCTTAATCTGTTCCAGGATCCTATTGAGGAGAGCATATAATATTTACTTTTCATGTCTCCTTCAGCTTCTCGTGGCTGTGAATTTTTGGCCAAATTCTTATTTTTGATTGTCTAGACAGTTCGGAGGAGTAGTGGTTAGGTATTTTATAAGCTGCCCTCAGTAGAGATTTGCCTGATGTTTTACTCATATCTATACTGGAGTAATGTTTCTGAGAGTAGGAACAGAGGTGACTTGCCATTCCCATATTATATCAAAAGTTTATAGTATTGCAATGTTTTATCATTATTGATGTTATTCTTTATCATTTGACAAACACAGTGTTTTGCAGGCTATACAACAGTAAAAACACTTTATCTGCTCCCTTTTCATACTGAGTCTTTGGAAGGAAGCCATCCTTCACTGCTACACTTAAGGAGAAAAGAAGAATTACTCTACTTCTTTAAGGCAGAGCATCTACATTTAGAATTCTACTGCATGGGAGACTGTGACTTCTCCTGTAGTTATTTTTCCAATCATTTATTTATCAGTACAGATTCATGGACTTTGCATTATAATTCAATCCTTATTTGTTTGTTTGCTTATTTATTTATTTGTTCAAAGAGTTCCATATTGGAACTCTCATTTGGTACCTGTATCTCTTTGACATATTCCCATCAATGTAGATGTTTTAAGAGTTCTTTCTCAATTTTTGATGCTAAAAAATGTCCCAGGCTCATCTTTCCTACCCTAATCCTAGAATTCTTTTCTCCAAGAACTCCTCATTCCTTTGATTGGAGAATGGAATTAGCAACCAATATCTGAGTGCTCAGATTGCACCTTGATACTGAGATATCATTGCTTCTAGGCCCTCTGAGCTGACAGAGCAAGGAAATATGCACAGGAATACTAACCTAAGTATATTAAGACATACATGAAAATATTTCTGTATATAAATATCTTTATCAATATTAAACTAAACATGAGTTTATGTAGATATGGTTCTTTAACACATGACTTATTCTAGCTTTTCCCCTCACTTATGGTATAGTCTTCATCTAGCTATGAGAAAGTTCTTTCTCAACATCTGCTAGTCTTTTACTTAACTGACCAACTCCAGTATATACGGACAGTTAAGAATTAAATCATCCTGTGGGAAACAATTTTACCAAATACAATATGGTACTTACGTATAGTTCCTTTGTGTGTGTATAGACCCCCAAAGCTACTCAGCTCAGTACCTTTTTCTGTTACTGACTTTAGTGAGGTTGTTTCATTAATTGTCAATATTTGGATACTTTTGTCACATTCTGCATGACATCATAGGATCAACTCAAATTGTGAGAGATTTTAAGAATCACCATAATGTAAGTTTTACTATATGTTGTATATAGTGTATTTGCACTTATTAAATGCTTATTACTTTCTATTCACCTTTATAGTATCATACATAAAAGCCTCACCATCCTAAACAATCCTCTGCATTTCATTTGTTCAACCCTAAATCCCTGGCAACCACAGTTATGTTCACAATCTCTGTAGTTTTGCTTATTCCAGTGTCATATAATTGAGATCACACACTATGTAGTTTTTGTAGATGGCTTCTTTCACTTAGCAATATGCACTTATGACTCATCCACATTTTTCTACCACATGACAGCTAATTTATTTGTATTGCTGAATATATTATATTGTATGCATGTAATAGGGTTTGTTTATCCATTCACCTATTGAGCACATCTTGGTTGTACCCAGTTTGAATGATGATGAATAAGTCTGCTATATACATTCATAAGCAGGTTTTCTGTGTTGATATATTTTTCAAATCAGTTAGTAAATAAGTACGAGTGGAATTACAGGATCATATGGTAAAGTCACATTCAGTTTTAAAAGAAAGTTCCAAGTTTCTACCAAAGTGGCCCTCCCAGTTTGGATTCTCACTGACAAGTGGGCAAGAGTTCTTACTGTTCTGCGCCCTTACCAAAGTCAGTATTGACAGATTTTTGGATTTGTGCCATTCTCTGTTAGGTATATAGGAGGATAACATTGTTTTAATTTGCAATCCACTAATGAAAAACCATGTGAGCATATTTTTATCTGCTTATTTGCCATACATAGATCTTTAGGATGAGTTGTCCTTTCAGAAGTTCTGCCCATCTTTTAATTAGGTTGTTTGTTTTCTTATTGTGGAGTTTTAAGGATTCTTTGAATATTTTACAAAGTAGCATTTTATCAGATGTGTGTTTTACAAATGTTTTCTCCTAGTCTGTGGCAGTGTTCTCATGCTTTCAACACTTTCTTTCACGTGACAGAAGATATTAATTTTAATGAAGCCCAACAAATTAATATTTTTCTTTTATGCATCATGCCTTTGTTACTGTATTTTAAACCCATCACCAAACAGAAGGTTGTATAACTTTTTTTCCTAGGTTTCTCAAGAAATTTAGAGTTTTCCATTAGGTCTACTTTGAGTTATTAATTTCTTGGTAAAGTATAATGTCTCTAACTAGATTCACTATTTTTGTGACTTTATGTTTCGAAATAGAGTAGTATGTGTCCATCAACTCTCTTCTTCTTCACTATTGTGTTCACTTTTCTAGGTCCTTTACCTTTCCATCCAATCTTTAGAATCAGTTTGTTAATATCTACAAAATAGCTTGCTGGGATTTTGATGGATTTGGATTATATTGAATCTACTGATCATTTTGGGAAAAAGTGACATAATAACAAGGTTGAGTCTTCCAATTCTTTAGCACAAAATGTCTCCCCATTTGTTTACATCTTTTTTTATTTTTATGAGTTTTAAAATTTTCTACATTAGGCAGTGTTCATATTTTATTAGATTCATGTCTTAGAATTTCATTATTTCATGTGTTTAAATGCTATTCTATATGGTGTTTTTACAAGTCCAATTTCATATCCAAATGTTTACTGCTGGTAAATAGGAAAATAATTAACTTTGTATTTTAATCTTTTATCTGTAATTTTGTTTATTAGTTTGTTGAGTATTTTAATTTTTTCCTTTGTCTATTCTTTGTAATTTTTTCTTGATTATTTGCAGAAGTGACAAATTTATTTCTTCCTTTCCAATCTGTAATTATTTTGTTTTGTTTTTTTTTCTTGGCATACTGCACCCACTAGAACTTCTAGGTAGATATTGAAAATGGTGCTGAGAGGAGATATCTTTCCCTTGTTCCTTGTTTTAGGGAAAGAAAGAGCCTTTACTTTCTCACCATTAAAAAAAAAATGTTTGGTAGAAATTCCAGTGATGCACATTGGGCTTAGTGATTTTTTTTTAGAAGTTTGTCATTGGTCTCATTTCTTTACTAAATATAGCACTAAGATATTTATTTATCCTATTTGAAATTTGGTAGTTTGTATCTTTCAAGGAATGGATCCATTTCGTCTACATTATTCAAATTAAGGACAAAGAAATTTTGAAATATTCCGCATCTTTTAGTCTCCATAAGATCAGCAGTGATGACCTCTCTTTCACCTGTGAAACAGGTAATTTGCATGTTTCTCCCCACCTCTCATTTTTAATTGATTAGCTTGGTCAGAATTTTTTGTTTCATGTTGTTTTTGTTTTCCCAACACTTGAAAGATGTCATTGTCCTCTCTTTCTGCATATATTATTTATGATGTGAAGTCTACAATTTTGGAAGAGTGAGTAGAACTATTCCAGGAAGTGGCACCAGGAGGTGGTAGTGAACCTATTTTCCAATTTATCAGAAGCAGACAAGGATGGTTGCATATATAATGAACTGTTTGAAGTAAAATAATTAAGAAAAATCATTAACATAAAAATGCATCACAATATTAATTCACTATGTAATGTATATGTAAATGGTGACTCGAATATCCATTTCTAGTATCCTGCATCTGTTCTTATTGTAGTGATTATTTTGTACAGCCATGCTAATACATAAATCCTGACATGACAACCTTGACACGTGCAAAGAGAAGAATTAAAAATAAAACAGTTCTTCCTTCCAGTGCCCTGACAGTCTTAGAATTGAGAGAAGTAATAAGTAAAGTTTTGGAAATAAATTGAAATGCTACTTGGAGGATAAGTGCACATGCCATATTTTCTACTTATTGGATGGCTATAGCAAATGGGGCTTGGAAGAGTTACCTAAGCCTTATTCTATATGTGTTTTGCGTTAACTGACACTATCACTGTTTCATTGTCACCTACAAATTTACGAATTGGAAGCATATTGTCAATAAGTTTTTGTTAGACTTTTTGGGCAAAGTTTAGGAGTTATTCTATAGAATCATGGGAAAGTGCTTTGTAGCAAAAATGAAGTATTTCCCAGGCTAGGTTTTACTATTCATTAAATATGTGATTTTGGGTATTTACCTCACATTCCTGATTCTAATTATGATTAGTGGCAATAATTAAAAATACACCTTCATGGATTTTCAGGAATAATAAATATATTAGTATGTGTAAAACATCTGGTATAATATCTGGTGTTGAATAAATGCTTAATGAATAGTACTACCATTATTGCATCTTTCTGGCCTTCCATATGATGAAGAAATTAGAATAATAATGGATTCTATAAAATAGAAATACAATGAATGTTTAATATGATGCTAGACCATACCATTCTTTAGAGTGATAGAATATTCTGATCTTGATTGAGATTTTCCTCAACTATGGAGCACTTTTAAGTTACAACCCTATGAAATAATAGAAGACTTATTTTATGCTTTACCTTATCTTTTATGCATATGTATAACATGCATACTACCTAATAACCTCTGGTAAAGGTAAGATAGATATTATCCATGTTGTGCAGCAGAGGAAACATGGTTTTGGAGAAGTTAATGAACTTGCCTTAAGATATAGTTTCTTAGTTTTATGAAAATGGAAGATCTTGATTGTCAAAAGAATTATTAAGACTTTTGGTGCTTACAAAACTTTTCAATTACCTAAGTGTATTAGGCAGGGTTCTCTAAAGAAACAGAACCAACTGGAAATATCTGTAAAAATGAGATTTATAAAGGTGTCTGTGCCAGTTTGAATCTGTGGTGTACCTCAGAAAAGCCATTTCCTTTCATCCTCATTCAATATTGCTGGGTGGGAGCTTTTCAATTATCCATGGAGATGTGACCCACCCAATTGTGGGTGGTAATTTTTGATTAGATGGTTTCCAAGGAGATGTGTCTCCACACATTTAAGGTGGGGATGTTGAAGACCTTTAAGAGGGAACAATTTTGAAAAAAGCTTTAAAGCCAACACAGCCAGAGACCTTTGGAGATGAAGAAGGAAAACACCCCCAGGGAAGTTTCATGAAGCAAGAAATCTGGAGAGAAAGCTAGCTGACATGCCCATGCACCCTCCCACCTGAGAAAGAAACCCCAAGCTTCATCGGCCTTTCTTGAGTGAAAGTAACCTCTTTTTGGTGCCTTAATTTGGACGTTTTCATAGACTTGCCTTAATTTGGACATTGTCCCGGCCTTAGAACTCTAAATTTGCAACTTAATAGACTCCCATTTTTAAAAGCTGTTTTGTTTCTGGTACGTGGCGTTCCTTTTTTGCAAACTAGAACAGGGTATCATGCAACCATGGGAATGGAAGAGTCCAAACTCCACAGGACAGGTGTGAAGGTGGCAGCAACTTTGAAAGGTCTGGATGAACTCCACAGGAGAAGCTTGCTGACTGAAGAAGCCATGAAAAGGTTCTCTTCTTCCTTAAAAAAGTCTTTAATTGATTGGATTATTTCATTGCAGATGTAATCGCTCACAGGTAAGCAACTGACTGATGATTTAACACCCCAAACTTCCAGTTTATCAACCGGCCATGAAATATCTTTGCAGCAATAGTCACGCCAGTGCTTGACTGATCAAACCACTGGGCATCATCACTTGGCCAAGTTGACACCAGAAATTGACCATCATATTAAGTAACTAGGAAATATTTATAGAAGATATATCCTAATCCAGTATCCCAAGTTGACACCATAAACTAACCATCAAAAATTAAGTAACTAGGAAATATTTGTAGAAGATAAACCTTAATCCAGTATCTCTCCCAGGATCATTTCTATAAGATCACCTTTTCAAATATAGTATAAAGATAATATATAGAATATTTAAAATGAATCATCGGGGTGCTTGTGTTCTTTTAAATGTATTTTAGTTATAAGAAATCTAGATACAACTTTTAAAAACATGAAATAAAACATTTGTGATCAATTTTTCTTTCAGTTAGAGGAAAACTATATAATAAAGTAAATCATAATTAGTTTTCCAAATTTAGTAGTCTCCTGAGGAGCATAAAAGTATTGCTATTCTAAAACATCATGTGAAATTTGGCTCCATAATCATTTATTATGTGTAAACAGCTTCTAGTGTTATCTTAAAATCCCCTTGCTCTGGGGAAATGCTAAATGGAAAACAGAGTGAAAGACATTTCTAGGATAAATGGCTGTAGACAAAATTGTGATGACTGAAAACTTATACACTGAATTTGATTTACTGTTCTATGGGGAACTACAGAAGATATTTTACTTATAAGACCACTAAGAACTCTGTATGAACAAAGGACTAGCTTTTGATTTAAAAAGATATCAAACATTAGGAAGAAAATGATCATTTATTTAATTACAACAATTTAGTGTTTAAAGAACTATTGATGAAATTTTAAAACAAAGCAAGATTTGACAAAATAAAGTAGGCTATAATTAAATATACTTTAATTATTAAATTAATTGATATTTTAGAAGATAAATTATTGCTACTAAAAATAGTGTGTGATCATAATTATATATATATATATATGTATACTCATATTTAAAGCAAACATGAAAATTTCTTTCTCTCCTTTGTGCAAAGTCACATAAGTTATAAATAACCAGTTTTTTTTCTTCTCCAGGGTGGTTAGAAAATTCATTCTCAATAACCATTCAGTCCCTGCTTTCTCAGCTGAGTCTCCCGGAAAGGATGTCAATTAGTTGTAATCGTCATGGTCATTTTTTATATGGCCATCTGTCCACTTAGAACTTAAATCTGATGAACAAATGATTTCACCCAGGCTGGCACACAGCTGCCAGATGGCAAACTTGTGATCACCATGACCCAGCCTAAATTCAAACAATAGTACTAATAATAAAAATTGGTATATTGACATTTATAAATTTCACTTCAGGATGAAGTACGGAAATGATAGGCTTCTCACCAAAGATCAATAGTTGAGTTCTATTCTGGGTTATAAAGTTAGACATGTGCTGACCAATCATGATTTTTTAATTTTTGTTCCTATATTCCTACTTTTAATAACTCTAAGAACTTCACTTTCAGCAGTTGCAAATTCTAGATTTTTATGTATGTAATATTTACTCAGTAACTTAGCTGCTGCATGTGTTAAGATATTTGTCTCTTTTTTATCCTCAACTGCACAGCATTAAGACTATGTAAATACTATAGAAACAATAGAACAGCATATATATATAGATATATAGATAGATACAGACATAGACAGTCAGATAGATAGATATAGATAGATAGATAGATAGATAGATAGATAGATAGATATTTATATATACACTTTGTTTTTGGCCTGGGCAGGCTCTGGGAATCAAAACACCTTATATTTTATATGCATTTACAAACCATATACCACATAATAAACTGTGGGAAGGTTAGGATAGGCACTATTATTCATAACGTGCAATAGAGGATAAAAGGTTTTGGAGAAGTTAATGAACTTTCCCTAAAACATTCATTCACTGAAGTAAGTACCAGAGCAGGGAGATTAATGCAGCTGTTCTCCAATTCTGATATACTTTCCAGTAATCTACCTTATCTCTTACAACAAAAAATAATGATAGTAATAAAAAGCTGAAGTGTTTTACACTTCACTAAAAATTATTTTCTAATTCAGTGCTGATGATAAAAATGGTAATGATAATGTGAACCTGGTTACTACTAAGTTGAAGTCTATATTTACCATAGTTAAATTTGATGCTCAAAGCATGCCCATTAGACAAAAACTCTGTTATTGGCATTCACAAATTTCCAAGAATAATAAACACACAATTAAATAAAATGTTATTTTTTTACTATTAGAGGACTCATACTTCTTGGTGTTGCCCATGTTTTTATTTAACCTTAATATAATTTTCATGGTTTCATTGTTGATGGCAACTCTTTGGTAAGTTTGGTCCCCAGAAACTTCTCCTAACCCTTAAAGCTGCTCATCAAGAAAAACAGTCACTTCAGCAAGCCCACAGCCTAACGACAGAACAAAATTAAGGGGAAATTAAACTTATTGTAGGGATCCCTTCCATTCAACAATGAGCATCAAGAATAACAACAGAGAAAATGCACATTTGTAATCTTGCAGTTTACTTACTGTAAGGAGGACCCCTCTTTAAGTCATATAAAATGTCTTCTACTTAAATATTTTCCAGATATTACAGGTTGATTATTGTCCCTCCAGTTAATAACTAAAGATCAGCCTCTCTTTATGTTATCCTTGAATGAGACAGAAAAGAAACTCTTCTTTCAAAAAATAACCAGGTTAATGATACTCCAACGTCATTATTGCCCAATTGAGTGTGTCACACTTAGGCAAATGGAAGTGGCACAATTGTAGTTCTGTGTCAGTCATATAATCTGTTTCAGTTAGTGTAATAACTCTAATCTTGTATTATCTCATACTTACAGTGATAAGAACACCCTAATGTCTTATCATTACATGTCTAATCAGTTGGCAGAATGTCTGGTCTATAATATGGACCTGGTTTACATAAATAAAATAAAATAAAGTATACTCCAGACATAGAGGCAAAAGCAAACAAAAAAAACTGAATAAATACATTTTCCAAACTCAGAGAACTTGATACCTTTAATACACAAATATAAACAGATATGTCATTAAGTACTGTACTAAAATTGAGGCTTATATGGGTATGCAATAATACAAAGAAGCATTTATGCAAGATTGCAGGAATGAATTCTGAAATTAATTATGAAAGGAAAGTGTGAATTAGCTACAGGGCAGAATACTCAAAGGAATCTAATCAGAAAAAGTATGCATGATTAACACCATAAAACTATAGCACAGTATGTTGTCGTTTTGGTTTGATGAAGCTGCCAGAATGCAATATATCAGAAATGGTTAGCTTTTTCAAAGGAGATTCATTAGATAACAAATTTAAAGTTCAAAGACATGAAAATGACCAAATGAAGTCATCCAGCGAAAGATACGTTGACTCTGAAGAAAGGCCAATGGCTCTGCCACATGGAATGTCACCTGGGAATGTCTGGTGGCCCTTCTCTGCTGGTTCTGGTTTCAGTGGCTGTCCCCAAAATACCTCTGGGCATTTCTTTCTCTTTTAGCTTTGCCCAGGGCATTTTCTTTCTCCATCTCTAAACATCCTCAGCTCTGAGTTCTCTGTGTCCTCTCATAAAGAACCCTGGTAAAGAATTAAGACCCACCTTGATTTGGGTGGGTCACATGTCCATGGAAACAACCTAATCAAAAGACCCCACCCAAAATGAGTCTGCACCCAAAAGAATGGATTAGAAGAACATGACTTTTCTGGGGTACACAGAAAAGTTTCAAGCTTGCACAGTCATGTACCATGATTTGCAATAATTGTGAGGATAGGTGAGTGTGAGATAAATTTATAAGGAGACCTGAAAACAGAAAATTTTATGGATGGATTGAACTTTTATTAAAATATTAGGGAATCTATAAATAAGGGGAACTACTGAAATATTTTGAGAAGGGTAGATGCTAAGTCAAATTTATACTTTATTCTTTCTGACTACAAGTGCAGAGGATCTATTCAAAGCAGGTAAAAACTAAGGTCAGGACAAATCTTAGAATTTCTTTCTATCCTATTCTTGAACTATATAAGTGGTTGAAATCTAGAAGAGGAAGATATATATTTTATGAATATTTAGATGGTCCAATATCAAATTATTTATAAGGTTTATTGAAGTATAAATGTGTGCCCTACTGCTACTGGTGAAAAATATCTCTTTTTTTTACAGTCTGAAATTAATGGCATGCCATTCACCATCCTTTCAGTACTCTTTCCTTCTCTTGTGCATACCATAACTTTATAGTTCTGTTCCTTAATTACTTCTGATCTTAAGCCTTTTCTCTTTATATTTTAAGGTCTTTTTTGAGGTCTATGTCAAAATGACTGAGAGAAGAGAAATTTCCTTTTTTCCCCCTTGAAATAACACAAACAAGGAAAAGTTGAAGAAAAACAGCAAACTTCAACTCGTAAAATTTACACATTTGTAATCAAAGGTCTAGGAGGAAGGGATCTCTAAAGATTTATTAGTTAAGTGAGATTGTGGGATGGCAATGGTAGATGTCCATGGCTGCTGATCTCAGTTAAACCAGTATTTATCTTCATTTGTTTAGGTTCTCCCTTGATTTCTTGCAATAATTTAACATTTTCCATGTAGTTTTCAATGTTTTTTCTTAGATTCATCTTTAAGAATTTCATATTTTATGCTATAATAAATGACATTTATAAAAACAATTTCCAGTTTTTCTTTGCTTGTATACACACTTACAGCTAATTTTTATGTAGTGATCTGTTTCCAGCAACTTTGTTAAACTTGGTGATTGTGAATTCTATCACATTTCTACCTAGGCAGCCATGCTATGTTTTGTTTTGTTTTTGAAGAGATTTTCTTGTTTTCTTTACAATCTGGATGCGTTTCATTCCGTTTTCCATCTCATTTTCTGCTTTTAATTCACTAGCTAGATTTTCCAGTACAGTGTTGACTAGAGGGGGAAATGAAAATATCGTTACCTTTTTTCTGATTTTAGGGGGAAAGTATTTATTCTGTCACCACTGTAGTTGATGCATTTGTTTGCACTTAAAATGAATGTATGTTTTTCTGTTATTGAGTGGCATGCTCTACAAATGTGTATTAAATTAAATTGCTTGCAATGTTTTTCAATTCTTCTGCATCCTTACTTATTTTTTGCCTACTTCTTAAATAGATTATTGAGGACAGATTATTTATACTCCCCACACTATAGTAGAATTTTCTGTTTCTTCTAAATATCTACTACTTTTGCTTCGTGTGTCTTTTTATAGCTCTATTATTAGAATAGGATTGTTTTATACAGTTCATATAGTAACACTTTAATCACTAAGAAATGACTATACATTTAGCCATGAATATTTTTTTCTCTGAAATTTACTTTGCTATTTATATAGCTATTTTACCTCTGGTTTAGTGTTTTTTTATTTGGTTTTACCTTATTTATTCTTTTATCCTACGTCTTTTTATTTCAAATTTATTTTACACAAGTAGCATATTATTTGGTGTTGCTTTTTTTCCAATCTGAAAATATTTTTCCTTTAATTGTGAGCATTCAGACCTTTTACATTACTGATTACTGATATGATTACAGTATATTCTATCTGCTTGCCATTTATTTGCTTGACCTCTCTCTCCTTTGTTCCCATTTACATTTTCTGTCATCTTTTTGAGTGAATATTTTCTGTGATTATTTTATGTACTTGTTTGCTGGTTTTCTATATTAATTTGTTCTGCTGTTTACTGATTGCTTTAGAGTTTATAGTATATACCTTCAACTCATCACAATCTTCCATTAATAAATATTATACCACATTATGTGTATAATATTTACCTTATGATAAACACCTTATGATAGTATAATTTTTTTCTCACTTGCCAGCTTTTCCACTATTTTTATACAACTGTGTGTTATTGTTATTTTTGCTTAAAGGATAAAAAAATGTTATAAATGGATTCATATATTAAGAAATAAAATCTTACGTATCTTTATGGTTATCAATTCAAGTACTCTTCATTCCTTTGTGCTAAACATTATTCCACTGTATCACTTTCTTTCTGCCTGAGAGACTCACTTTAACATTTCTTGTTGGATGCATCTGTCGGATATTGTGCTACCAGGTGTCAAGTACGTCAATTAGGACAATGAGCCAAAATGAAAATAACACAAGCCATTATTCACTTAATGCATCATTGCAAGTGAGAAACAAAAGAGGAATATGCTTGATATCCAGCATTCCATTCATCCCCATGCAATGGCATTTGATAAGGTACAGAAATATAGACAGCAGGAAACTACTAAGGAGCCCCTAAAACTGGTTCCAGTCTTTTTATGGACCTGGAAACTGGGGAGGGTGAGGCAGAATGAGGAGGGATAAGAGTAGGAAAACATTGACTCTGAGTGGTGAAATGTGCCTCACTAAGCCCGCTTCCCCCCATAAGGAGATAGTAGAGGTGATAAAAAGTGCCTCAGCTGAGACACTCAATAAACAGGGCTTCCAAACAAAGAAAACTTGGCTAGGAAAGCAGACATACATAAGAGCACAACTGGCTTGGGTCTGAGGGTGAAGTAGGGGTGGAGCTGCGTCCTTGATGGCAACACCTTCCAAAATATTCCACTGCACTTCCAGTCTAGTGTGGAGGGCAGCTTTTCCCGGTGGCCTGCCAGGCAGACCTTTAAAATAGCCTATGGTGGAACCTGAAAAATAACATGTAGGATTTTTGACCCATGTTTCAGTTTGCTAAAGCTGCTGGAATGGAATATACCAGAAATGGGCTGGTTTCTATAAAGGGGGTTTATTAAGTTATGAGTTACATTCTAAGGCTGTGAAAACGTCAAAATTAAGATGCGAAAAAAAGGGTACCTTCACTCAGGGAAGGCTGATCACATTCGGGGTTTCTCTGTCACATGGGAGGGCACATGGCGATGTCTGCTGGCCCTTCTCTCCTGGTTTCTGTGTTCAAACCTCTCCCTCAGCATCTGTCTTGGTTTCATCGCTCTGTTCAGTGTTGTTTCTTTTAAGGATTCCAGAAAACTAATTAAGATACACCTTGAGTAGACAGGGCCACACATCGATGTAAATAATCTAATCAAAAGGACTCACCCCACTTAGGTTCACAAGATTGAATTAAAATTGCATGGCTTTTCTTGGGTGCATAACAGTTTCAAAACAGCACATTCCACCCTGTGGACCATAAAAAGACATGTTCTTTCCATATACAAAATATGTTCATTCCATCACAATATCATAAAAGCCTTATACAATTTCAGTAACTGTACAAATGCAATATAAGTCAGAAGCAGTACAAAATCTCATTTGTTCTAAGATAAAACTTCTCCACTGGCGGTGGACTTATGAAGCTTAGAATACGTTATCTGTTTCCAGTATACAAAGGAGGGACAGTCATAGGATAAACATTTTCATTTCCATTGGGAGAGATAGACAAAAAAACAGGGGCCAAAGGTCCCAAACAATTCTGGAAACCTACAGGGAAAACTCCATTAAATTTTGAGGTCTGAGAATCATTTATCCTTGGGGATTGAGAAAACAGCAGTTCCATCCCTGGCAAGGGTTTACACAGCATCCCTTCTCTCTCCAAACACTGGGGTGAGGGTTTTAACATATCCAAACATCGGGGAAACCATACTGTTCTCAGCCCCACCCTCCTCAAGAATCTGGGTGGCACCTGGACTCTCTGTCATCTCCAGGGAACACCATCAACCTCTTCACAGGTGGGGTAGGGGCCAGGCTTTCCCCAATCACTGGGGAATGTGCTCCACTCTCTCTGAGGCCTCAATGGGCAACACTCTTCCTGAGCAATGAAGTAGAAGGCCCTCTGCTTCTGGGGCAAACTCATTCTCTCCACATGCATGGGTGGATCTGCTCTTCTGGCCTGAAATTTCCTGGCTCCAGACATTAGCTTCCATGGTTCTGCCTTTAAAGCAAATTTTCCTTCAATCTGTCCTTTTTCTGTCACTCTTGTCCAGATTGGTAGTGGTTCCATTCATACAGATTCTTCACTAGTGATAAAATTAGCTTTCGTATCTAAAAGTTCACCTTCATTATTTGAAAGATATTAACATTGAGTACATAATCTTAGGTTCAAATTATTGACCCACTATTTTCTCACTTGCAGTGTTTCCCATGAGAAAGTTGCTGCCATCTTTTTCTTTGTTCCCCAGTATATAACATATATTTTTCTCTGACTTTTTTTTACATAAAATGCATTTTTATTGATTTTCTAGTTTTTGAACAATCAGCGAAAAATTGTGGTAAGAGCAGAGAGTAGAAAACTCATCAATCATGACAGCAGTTTAGAGGTGAAAGAGAACAAGGGAGCATACTAATATATTAACTCACGTGTTTTAGTTTTTCAAGGCTGCTGGAAATGCAATATACCAGAATTGGGGTAACTTTTATAAAGGGAATTTATTAAGTTACACATGTATAGCTCTAAGGCCATGAAAATGTCCAAATACCAGAGAAGACTATGGATTCGGAACATCTATGTCAGCTAAGAGGGTACTGGCTGGCATCAACTGGTCCTTTGGCTTCTGGTTTCAGACAGCTTCCCAGGAGCATTTTCTTTCTGCATTTCCAAATGTCTCTGTCTGTGTTGGCTCTGAGCTTTCTCCAAAATGGTTCCCTCTTAAAGGACTCCAATAAGTGTTTAAGACATTGAATGGGTGGAGACACCATATCCATAGAAACCACCTCATCAAAAGCCTCTGCCTGTTTTTAAGAGTTTTTTCTTTTTTGGTCCATCTCTCTCTCTCCTCTTTGGGGATACCATTTAAAGGGATACTAATTGAAGTTTTCTTACATGTTATTAGTATTCTGTTCGTTCTTAAATTTCTTTTCTCTTTCTTCGTGTTTCACTTTGCAAATTCCCTTTTACAATGACTTCTTGTTAACTAATCTTTTCTTCTGCAATGTCTAATCTGCTGTAAATCTCAAATATTATAGTCTTTCATGTCCAGAAGTTCAATATGGTTATTTTTATGACTTCCATGTATTTACTCTTGTACATATGGAATACATTAATAATACTTGCTTAATTTCCTACCACTATTTCTAATGTATATGTCAGTTCTGCATTTAATTTGGATTGATTTTTTTTTCTTTTCATTGTGACTATTGTTTTTCTGCTTCTTTGTAAGCCTAATGATTTTTCATGGATGTGATATAATGTGAATTTTGCCTTCTTGAGTACTAACTCTATTTGTATTCCCATACATTTCCTTGATCTTTCTTCTGGGCAATAGTCAACTTAATTGGAAACAGTCTGATTTCTCAGATATCTTTTAACATTTTGTAGGTGCAATCTAAGTTGAGTTTAGCCTAGAAGATCATTCCCCAACCTTAGCACTGTTGATATACTAGGCCAGAAAATTCTTTGTTTTTAGGGTCTATCCTGTATATTGATGGAGGTTAGACCTCCTGCTCTCTACCTACTAGTTGCCAGTAGAATACACTTCTAGTTGTGACAACCAAAAATCATCCCAAACATTGGTAAATGCCCCCTTGAAGGGAAAAGAGCCCTTGACTGACAGCCAATTGTCTACAGTTCACTAAACCCACTATCATGGAAACACCCTTCAAATAAACTAATCAATGCTCCATGAACTATGAGGTTTCCCAATCTGGCTGTTGAGAGGAGAAACTCTTATCAACTTTGTGTAAACACCCAGCACTGTTGTCTCTAATTTTTTTTTAATTTGGTTCTTTCCCTGGCCTGGGGGAGTTCCCTGTTTGGTACTCTGCTGAAAACTTGAGAAGTGTCTGCTTTATGGATACTGAGTTCTCCCTCTGCAACTTTCCCATCTCCAGCATGTCATTTCACGCACTCTAATAACTAACAAGAACCTTGGGCTCCCCATACTCTTAGTACCATCTATTCAACTCAAGGTAACTGCTGTACTCCTTCTGGCTTTCCCCTACTTCATATGCAGCCTGGCAAATATTCTTGATGCAGTGATTGAGGCATTGTAGGGCTTACAACATTTTAATGTCTTTGTCTTGGGGATCACTGGCTTTTATTTCCTAATTTCCAGTGCTTTGAAAACTATTGTTTCATATATGTTTTCCTTTGTGTGGTTTCAGGTGAAAATTTGAAACTGGAATGCAAGTCTAGCTTAATCTAAGTTTGAAAATAGACAATCCAAATGATTTTTTTCAAGTGAGTTATATATAAAATAGAAAATAATATTCCCCAGCATTTATACACTATATGCACTATATTGAGATGTGGATTGAAAATACTAGGACTCTGAATTATATTATTTTCAGTGAATTATAAGAACTCAACAAATATTGATATTTAATATGCATCTCCATAGCAAACTCATTGGATATATGTTTCGTACTGCCATGTTCATTTCTCCCACTAAAAAAAGTGAATGAAATCTACAAAGAAGGAGATGATTCACTTTGTGTTTTCTTGTATTGTTTTCAGTACATTGTGACAACTTGCAGTTTGTTTTAAAATATAATCAGTATAATTGATATGCTTACATTTGTAAACATAAGCTAGTATATCATGCTACTTCCAAAATCGGTTATATAACACAGTGTTCATGAAAAGCTTTTCTATTACTCAGAAGTTCGCTGGATAGCTCATATTGAAGTTAAACCTGAGTTATTTATTTGTTTTCATTTACAGTGAGACATTTCCAAATTTTCTGACAACTCTAGGTATGATAACTCACTGTCAGGAAATGCTGTCAGGCAGAATTTTTAATGACAAACTATATGTACTTTTAAGCTAAAGGAGACAGTAAAAATAGTCAAACTGTTCTCAAAACAAGAAGATTGTGATATGGATAAATCATGTGAAATTCAATGTTTTCAAATGTTTCTCTTATTTTTAGAAATGCACTTTTTCTCCTTGTATCTGTGTCTGTCTGAAGTATCTTTTTTTTCCTTCTGATCACCATTAAAATATCAATGTAAATTGAATTAGTATCAAACTTCAATTGATTTTATCCCAAAAAGCTAAATTCTGATTTATATTTTTTTATTTCACTGCTAGAGGAACAATTTTTAATGAATGTAAAATAGCAAGAACTATGAAGTCTTTTCCCTCATTCTCATTTTTAACTTTCTCTTTCTGTGAGTGCATTTTAGAATATACATATGATATAAACAAGGGAATATACATATGATATAAACAAGGAAATATAAATTACTGAAAAATATATGCTTGCATTGAATCAAATTAGGGTGCCAACTCACTTTTTCTCTACTTCTACGAGATAAAAATAGTATAGACCACCGCTTTAGAAGAGTTGTTTCAGTTTCATTCCTTTAAATCAGTAAAACTTCTTTGGAAACTGTGCCTGTTTGAAAGGATTTTTGTACCCTAGAAAAGCCATGTTTCAATCCTAACCAATCTTGTAGGAGTAATAGTTTCTTCTAATTCTCATTCAGTACTATAGATTGGAAACTTGATTAGGTTATCTCCATGGAGATGTGACTCAATTAACTGTGGGTATTAAACTTGAGCAGATGGAGATGTGTCTCTCTACCCATTTTGGAGAGAGTTCCTTCTGAAAATGAGGAGAGAGCCACAGACCTCGACAGAATGACAAGAGAACCACAGAGCCCATCTCCAGCAACCTTTGGAGATGAAGAAGGAGAAACCTACCATAGAGCTTCATGAAGCAAGAGGCCTAGAGAGGAAGCTAGTAGACGTCACCCTGTTTACCACATGCCTTTACAGTGGAGATAGAAGCCCTGAACTTCAGCAGCCTACTTGAAACAAGGTATCTTTCCCTGGATGCCTTAGATTGGACATTTCTACAGACTTGTTTTTCAACATGTCCATGACCTTAGAACTGTAAACTAGGAGCTTATTAAATTTCCCTTTTTAAAAGCCACTCCAGTTCTGGTATATCACATTCCAACAGTTAGCAAACTAGAACAGATTTTGGTATCAGAGAAGTAGGGTGCTGCTGCAGTTTGCAAATACCAAACATGTTGGAGCAGCTTTTTAAATGGATAAGAGATTCTGGAAGAGTTGTGAGGAGCCTGATAAAGAAGACCTAGAATGCTTTGAAGAGACTGTTGGTAGAAATTTGGACTCTAAAGATACTTCTGATAAGGTCTTAGACAGAAATGAAGCATGCGTTATTATACACTGGAAGGAAGGTGGTCCTTGTTCTAAAATGGCAGATAATCTGGCAAAATTGACCAGTAGCTTTGGCTGGAAGGCAGATTTTAAAAGCCATGATTGTTAGTACACTGAATGAAGCTGAATGTGAGAATGATAGAGGGAGGGGGGCTGGGGGCACAAATGAAATCAGAAAGAAAGATAGACGATAAAGACTGAAATGGCTTAATATAAGAATG
Organism: Tamandua tetradactyla; assembly: GCF_023851605.1. Classification (NCBI taxonomy): domain Eukaryota; kingdom Metazoa; phylum Chordata; class Mammalia; order Pilosa; family Myrmecophagidae; genus Tamandua; species Tamandua tetradactyla. The sequence goes on from NC_135330.1 coordinate 122,382,076, forward strand.
CCTAGAGTGTACAATGACAGTGACTAAATGTACAAATTAAAAAATGTTTTTGCCTGAGGAAGAACAAAGAAATGTCAATATTGCAGGTTGTTGAAAGTAGATGGCAATTCATATTTTAAAATTTTAACTTATGTGTAAGACTTAAGCAAAAAATGTTTGTTTGTAACAAAATTTATAATTTGACTAGTGCATTTCCTAATATAACTTATGTGGGCAGTTAAAAAATGTATAAAAATAAAAGCCATGAACTTGGACACTTAGCAGAAGAGATTTCCAAATTAAATGTGGAAGATGCGGCCTGGTTTCTCCTCGCAACTTATAGTGAAATGTGACAGGAAAGAGATAAGCTGAGAACTGAATTCTTGGGTACAAAGAAACCAGAAACTGATGTTCTGGGAAATTCTGGGCTTCCAGAAAGGGAGACTCCAGAGAATAGTGCCACATGAGAGGTTTTAACCAAATGTAGAACCGTCCAGCCATTCCAGGAAAAGCCAGGATTGGAGATGGAGTTATCTAGGATGGATTTGTGGAAATTCCTGCTGTCTGATGGGCGCAACTCTTCCTTACTACATAGAAAGCCAACAAGAGTGCTGTGGGTCCTGTATAAACAAAGCTGCTGCCAATCTGGACTTGAGGGCTCAGAAAGCGGACAATGTGAAGGTAAAACAACTTCAGAGGCAAATCCATGGAGGCTGAGGTCTGAAGTCAAGCAGCCTCAGGTTAGGGGTGCAGACCCACCCAAGCATGTGGAGAGGGTGAGTTTGCCCAAAGGCAAAGGACGGGTCTTCCACCTCATTGCAATAGAAGACTGGAGCCACCTTTGGCTTTGGAGAGGGTGCAGTACGTTCCTTGGGAATTGGGGGGGCCCTGGCTATAACCACATGGAGGGGTTGATCATGTACCCTGGAGATGGCAGAGAGCTGGGTGCAGCCCTGATGCTTGGAGAGGATGGAGCTGAGAGAAAAGTGGTCTTCCCAGTGTCATCCAAGTTTGCATTCAAAAGAAGGCAGACCTCTGTGTAGGCCATTGGAAAGAATGGGACTGCCACTTTCTAAAGCCCTGATGATAAATAACTTTCAGACTTTGAAATTTAATGGACTTTGCCCTGCAGGTTTTCAAAAGTTCTTGGGTTCCATGACCCCTGTGTTCCTTCCTCCCTATGGAAATGGTTATATATATCCTATGACTGTTTCTCCTTTCTATATTGGTGACAAAGAACTTATTCTAAGTTTTACAGGTCTGGAAACAGAGGAGAATTTTCGCCTTAGAACAGACCATGCCTGTAACAGACTTTAATGAGATTTTGTATGTTTTCTGACTTTGTATTGTATTTGTATTGTTATTGAAATGTTTTATGGCATTCTGATATTGTTATGGAATTAATGTATTTTGCATATGGGGAAAAACAAGTCTTTTTTAGGGTCCAGATGGTAGAATGTGCTAGTTTGAAAGGATTTATGTACCCTAGAAAATCCATGTTATAATCCCAATCAGTCTTGTGAGGGTAACAGTTTTTCTAATCCCTGTTCAGCACTATATATTGGAAACCTGATTAGTTTGTCTCTATGGAGGTATGACTCAATCAAGTGAGGGTATTAAACTTGATTAGATGGAGACTTGTCTCCACCCATTCTATGTGGGTTTTGGTTAGTTGACTGGAGTCCTATAAAGGAGGAGACATTTTGGAGAGAGTTCTTTTTGAAAATGAGGAGAGAGTCACAGAAGCACGACAGAATGATGAAAGAACCACAGAGTCCACCAGCCAGCGACTCTGGAGATGAAGAAGGAGAAGCCCGCCATAGGACTTCATGAAGCAAGAGGCCTGGAGAGGAAGCTAGTAGATGTCACCCTGTTTGTGACATGTCTTTACGGTGGAGAGAGAAACCCTGAATTTGAACGACCTACTTGAACCAAGGTATCTTTCCCTGGATACCTTAGATTAGATATTTTTATAAAGTTGCTTTTGGAAATTTCCATGACCTTTGAACTGTAAACTAGGAACTTATTAAATTTCCCTTTTAAAAGTCATTCCAGTTCTGGTATATCACATTCCTGCAGCTAGCAAACTGGAACAGGAGCTAAGTGTCTGGTTTTCTGAGTTGCAATAAATAATCATTGCCACTTTATAATCATCTCCAAAATCCAAAGGTCCATTCTATTTAAAAAGGAATGTGGGAGCCCTGAGTTATATTTATTTTATATTTGTAATCTTCCGGTGTAACTATGCTTTATGCTCACTTAATTAATGTAGTTTTGTTGGAGATTTCATCTGGAGAGACTTACAACTGTCAGTGTGCCTACATGGCATCCAATTCCTCCATAACCTAAACAAATAAAATCACTGATTTGTAAATTATCCCTAAAGACCAACTATTTCTATTAGTACCAAAGTATACATTTAATCATTGGTTAAGTAGTTTCCAATGGATTTCCAATATATCTTTACATGCTTTCTCTTATTTTCCTCTGTAAAACAATTGGCTCACATTTTGAGGAGATTTTTATAATTTGAGGAAATAAAACAAAATCAACTAATTTTAAGCATCTAATACTTCAAGGAAACATGAGTATATACTTGAGTCATTTAAATGTTCGCAATTTTTCTGCGTCTTTTCTGTTGCTTTCTGAATTATTTCTATTGTTATAAATTAAGCACAGTTCTTTAACCACTTTCCTCAGAGCCCTCACATATGGAAGAGAAGCCTATTATGCTTTTAAAAACAAAACACATCATGATGTACTCAACTGCATTTTGAAGACTTTGTAAATTAGAAGCATAAAATAAAAAGTTATTTCAGGAAAGGCCTGAGATCATTATGGGATCTGAAAATGCTACTATAAATATTGACCTAATATGAGCAAATGCGTATCTCACTAAGAAGAGTCATACTTTTTCTATAAAATTTAAATAGATAAGTCCTTATTAGGACTTAATTCATTATTATAGGAAATCAGATATGCAAGGGTCAAAATAAGCACCTGAAATGCAAATTCATTTAGTAAAGCTATAAAAACAAATAACCCTAGACTATGGTTTTCTATCTACAGACCACTTTTACATGTCTTTAAACAAAATCTAAGGAACATATAATTTGTTTTGTTCTCTTCTTTTTGGTACTTAGGAAAACTGAGTCTTCAAGAATTCAAGCCAAATATCTTAGATTAATAAAAATCATCCCTAGCATGGCAAAATTGGTATTTCTTATTCAGGTCTTGAGCCCTAAATTACCGGGTCTTTTCACCAATTCATCACATAGTTTTTATAAACAGAACAAATACTAGAAAATCTGGGACATGACCGTTACCACACAAATTGCATAAAAGATAATTCTGAGAAGCATTTAGAATGCTGTCATACACATCAAGTAATTGGGAATCATTTTTCAATATCATGTTCTTCTTTCTCTTTCCTCAACATCCAGATTGTGATGTTAGCCATTAAGCAATTTTCTTCTGCGATTATACTCCATTATGTTAAGCAATGGAGAATTAAATTAAAAAAATATGAATTAACAGTGGATTTTAGAGGAAAAATCTTGTTTTCACTGATCATTCCTAAAGCCTGTCTGATGATTGATGAGGACTTGAATATACAACACCTCCACGCACCCTAAATAAAAGGATTTCTCAAAAGAGAGAAGGGGAAAATGAAATTAATTTTCCCCACTAGTCATTGTGACTGGGACAGAGAATAAAAGGAGAGGAAAAATCATGTAGATGACAAGGATACAATTAGTATATTAATTCAAAGTGTAATAATCCTTACTAACCTCCACAATTAGGCTAACATCTCCCTTCTTTATACCATTCTACTTCAAAACATTGAACATATATATCCGTTGCATAACCCTTCCACATTAGGTTGCATATATACAAATGTATATGCATATAACTGCATCATTTATAAAACTGAATCTTAGAATTTAAGATCCTTTATTTTTTAAAAGTTGTATTGGCCCTGGCCTTATGTGGCCAGGAGTCCTGGTCCTTGACTTACCAAGACAAGGAATTGAAACTTGAGTTGAGGTTGGGTGAGCAAGGTGATTTATTAAAAGCAGTGAGTAAAGAGAGGAAGAAAACCTGGCCAGGAGTCTTGGTAAACTCGAGTCGAAGTTGGGAGAGCAAGGTGATTTATTAAAAGCAGCGAATAAAGATCTAAAGATGGACAGGCTCAGTTGGTGAAAAACTATATACTGGCCCCTGTTACAGTTTAGTTCAGGGTTTTATGGGGCCAGCTGATGGTAGTATTGTACATGTTACTAGGGGGCTTATTGGAGATTTTCCTCTGTGGCTTTGTTTCTTGCATTAATAGGGTGTACTGACCATGCTTTGCTCAATTTAACCATTTAGCCATCCGTTAAAGGCAGAATGTTCTGACTGCCGTTAGCTCAATTTAACCATCCATTAAAGTGGTTTTAGCCTACTGGGGATGGCCTTGGGGTGGTCCTCTTTCTCCCATGTGGTAAACTCATGACTTCCTTACTACCTAGCAGTTGCAAGGAAATTTTTTATAGTCATTGATGTATATAGATATCCAATAATTTGCAAGAATACAAAAAAATATGAAATGATACAACCACTTATCCTTTGGCAACTTTAGTTTCACTCCTCCCTCCTAGACTCTCTTTAAGTCTTTGCTAAGTAATTCTATTCTTCCTACCTCTACAGGTTGCTATATCATAAGGTCCAGCTATTTTCTCTTCTCCATCTACACTTACTTCCCAGGTTCACTCACTCAAGTCAATAACTCCAAATTCTAACTAGATAAAAATGACTAACATTTACCCGTATTCATTTCTCTATTCCAAGCCTTTAACTTTATTTTAAGGTTCATAAAAAATTAAAATGATGAAAACCTAAATCTCAACCTCCATATAAAATCTGCTCCATCCCTCACGTTCCCAAATTCAGTAACTCAGTCCCTTTGATGTGACCCTTAACTCCTTCCTTTCCCTCATTCTTCACATTCAAAAATACTCTGTACTCCACTTCAGATATGCATATTCCTTTTCTACAGTTGTTTTCTACTCTACTAATACCATCCTAGCCCACATCGCCCTCACCTTTCCCCAGGGCCAGAGCAAGGACCAGGCAACATGCTTCTCTGCTTCAACTTTTGTTCTGATATTATTACATCATCCTGCACTCAGAAACCATAGTTGTTAACAGTATATAGTTAATATCTCAACTATCTGCCTAAAAGCTCCCAAATGTTTCCCATAACCCTTAGAAAAATAATCCAAACTTCGTACAGAGGATGAAAAGATTCTAATGGCCCCCTTTACATCATTTCTCAAAATTCTTCTTTCTTACTCCATTTATATCACATTTACCCTATCATTAAAACCATCCTATTCTCTCCAGACTCTAGGGTTTAGCCCTTGTTATTTCTCCATCTGGAATTTTATTCTTGGAAATTCATGTTGTTTTCACCATCAATTCTCTATCTGCTTAATTTTTACCACATCATAAAGGCCTCCTCTGAACACCCAATTAAATGTGCTAGATCAAACCATTTGAGATGTTAAATACTCTTCTTTATTTTTTTTTACTTGGGATGCTTTCAACTTATAGTCCTCTCCACTTTCCATCTCTTGTTTTTGTCCTCCCATACGTTTTTATGGACTGCAGCACCCAACCTGACCTCATAATGGTGGGTTATTACTTATTTATTTGTTCATCATCTAGCTGTCCCCATAGGATGTGAGTTTCACAAGAACATGACTTTGTTAACTCCCTTTAAAGACTGCCCAGCGTGGTCAGTAATCAAAAAATATTTATCAGATAGTTAAACAAAATCCCATTTTGTAGATTAAAAATAAAAACGTTTATGCCTCTTTCATATCATAGACCAAAAGTTACAAGATCTTTAATAGAATCATTTACCTGTATAATTCTGATTTTATACTTTATTCTAATATTTCATATTTTGTTATTTGAGTTTTTTTAATTTTTCATTTGTTATTATTACAGTGATTAGTATTTGAATATGGAATCCATTCTTTACTTTATAAAGGTACAGAGAAATATTAAAACTCTGGCTATGGAGACTTACATGTTATCAGATTTTTAAAGTAAATGATATTGTGTTTGAATCACACTGTACTGGGATCTGGATAGAAAAAAAAGTATGTCTTTTTCAACCAAGAAAATCAGTTTCTTAGCATTTCAAAAGTCATTGATAGTAACACTCTAAAGTTCTCAACCCTGGAGAAAACCAGAGTATGCTAAGGACCACTTATCTAATATTTCAGAAACCTCTATGCAAGCCAGTAATACGCACACCCTCTCTCTCTCCCCTTCTTTATTAACCTTTTTTTTAATTTCCAATTTGTTTCCCACATTTATTTTCCCTCCTTATTTCCATTTCTACAATATTGGGATTTAAAAATGCAAAATTAAGTAGGTATATAATAATGATGAGGATTCTCATGAGTCGCTTAAAAAATCTAATAATTTAATCTTTTAACCTTATATATACATTTTCTTATAATACTCCTAACCATGGTTGTTTTCTGTTATTAAATTATAATATGTCTTTTATTTTCTGTTATGAAATTACAAGAGCAAAATTATCAGAGGACTCTCCAGGTAGTTCTAAAGAAATAACATACGGTGATTTACTTAGTCTGAGACTGCATATATCACTTTAAAAAGATAATGCTTTGATTTGTACTCCCAACTGAGTTGTGTCAATGTTTATCCTTCTTGCTTAATATTACTTTCCATCTAGTAAGATTGAGGAAGGTAGGGTGGTTTCCAAGCTTGTCCACTGTCATTCTTCCCTTTTCCTTTACCAAACTTATGCTCTGATCCCTCTGTGTTATGTGATTTTATCTCCAAAAGGACTGTGATGGAAAATGTGCAGAATTTACATGGTGTAGGTCTACTTTCTTTTGTTGCCCCATCCCTCATTTTGCTGTATCACTCTATTGTACCCATGTCACTGCAGTGACTCTACACTGAAAGAAGCAGGAAAGTAAAAGTGTTTTCACTGAATGTATTCAGTCTTCCACAAGTATGTGGGGACCAAGAAATGCCAATACGCTGGGCCAGATAAGGAAAGAAATAGCTGAAGCAGAAGTATTAGTCTATGAAGGATGTTTAAAATATCCAGATTTTATCCAGGCACTTGGACATTACAAAGAAAAGCAATGTGAACAATGCAAAAAGGTTTTAACATTTGCATGAATTAATCTGTTTCAACATCTTCTAATGGAAGATTTCAAAGATATAAAAGTAGAAAAAATAGTGAAATTAGACCCACAAACCTGTGAGCCAGCTTCTGTAATTTTTAATGCATGACCAAACTTGTTTTGCCCATAATCTCCCATACTCATCTTGTCCCACTTGTTAACTTCTGAATTTAACCCCAGTCATTATATCGCTTACTTTTTCTTTCATATCACTTATTTTATAAACAATTTTAGCTACTTATGGAGAAAATTTAACATATGCAGAGGGAAATTCTGAATTAGAGTGAAAAAGAAGTTTAAATTTACCATTTCAGAGAAATTGCGGGTAACTTGACATTAATTTAAAAGTAGTTCACCTCATTCTTAGCGCTGCTATCCTTTTCACTGTGAAGTGCATTAACTTCTATACTAGTCTTCTATTCTTTGGTATTTATTTCATGGATGATTACATTTCTATCTGCCTCTTTGTTTGCCATGTGGAGCAATACTAAGTTATTTGCATGCAAAGGATGACGTGATCAAAGGTCTTGGTGGAAATGGTTACAAACAAATTTATCAAATCTAACACTAAGCAGATACACTAGAAAGTTATCAATTCATTTGTTCCTTTATGTATTATTCTTTTTTTCAACAAACTTTTAATAAATATTCATGGGTCTGAGTCTATGCATTGACTAATTCTGAGAGAAAAATTCTCAAGTGAATGTGAAATTATAACACAAAATGAAGACTACTAAGAAAGACATTTTGCATGTTCTTAATAAATTAATAGAATTATTAAACAAAATATTAAAATTCCATAGCTATTTCAATGGGTTGTCTCAATTACATCCTTAAAACCATACTTGATTATGATCAGATCACAGAAGCACAATTTCTATAATTATTTTAAAGATAGCTACAATCAGTCTCAAGAAATTAAATTATTGAACATCAATGAAATGTTAATTTTTTATGGATGAGAAAAATCAACATGCTTCAAGAAGCATGTGGTAAGAAAAGAGAAAGCAGAATTCAAAAGTAGTGACAAACTGTATCTGGCTGTCAACCATCAGGGCTGGGTATGTGAAATGCTAGGAAAATGTATTCAGAGTGACAAATCTTAACAGGGACATAAGCCATGGTATTTTATTTTTCTGTTTGCAATATATTCCCAGTGGCTCAACCACATGGAACAGATGGTGCAATTCTGAGGTTATGGTGATCTTAAACAGAGAGAAAAAATTTATTTTCTTAGGTTTCTGTTAAAAACATACTTTGCTTCAATAGAATGATACTATTATGAGCATTTCTATTAGTTTCTACTTAAGTTTGGTTCTAGTCTTATGCTTAAGATTATCTAGATCAATTTGCATTTGGAAACATTTCATAAACATATCAGCAATTAAAGAAGATTATGAAGATGAAGTCATGAAGATGCTAAAGAAACATGACTAAAGTCTTTCTAATTTTTGTTTATTGATATTTTTACAGTTTTTTAAGTATTTAGTTTCTTTTCTTTTGCAACCTTTGCCATCTCTCTGTTGCCTCCTCCTGCTGCTAAGCATGCTTATAGACCAAATTATATTTTCTCTTCTTTTATTATTTTATTTTTCTTTTTGTTTGTAGTTACTTTGAAAATGATTAAGGATGGATTTTTTCACATATTATGAATAATAAAGTGCAACTACTCCAGATACTATCCTTGAAAAAATTGTGTAAAATACTGAAATATGTGTGTAAAAATATGTTAGCTTGCTTACAATATTTTGCCTTTCAATTTTATATAAGGTTTAATAGGTTTTGAAGCATGTTCACCTAATGTGGTTCATTTAATCCTTGGAATAATCACAAGAAGTTGACATGAAAGACATTTTCCCCCTTATTTTCCAAACAAATAAGCAGGTACAGATAATTCAAAAGAGACTCAGAAAAAGTGAAGATTTTGTTTTCTGGGCTTCAGCAATACACTGTATTCAGGGATTAACAATCAGCTTCAAATAACATCTAATTCTAAACTATACAAAGCGTCTATTTTAAACACTGGGAGTTCTAGACCTCTACTTCACATCCAAATATTCTTTCCTGGCTTTCACCATAATATTTAGGGAGTTCCTATCCTGCTACCTGAAGGCTACACACAATCTTTCAATCTGCTGGTCTGTTTGATTTCCTAACAGTGCTTAAAAGTAAGGGTAATAGGGGCAGGCCACGGTAGATCAGCAGGAAGATTCCTTGCCTGCCGTGCCTGCCATGACAGAGACCTGGGTTCGATTCCTGGTGTCTGCCCATGCCAAACAAAGAAGAAAAAAACAAAGTTCTGGTAATAAGAAATTCTTTGGAAGAGAGCAGAATAGGATAGGCAGATCTCACTCTTCCACCATGGAACAAGTAGAGAAAAGGCAGAAAATGACTGGAACAACAATTCCAGGGTTCAAGTGACCAGAGAAGAACCTCTGCATTATATAGGGAAGACCTGGATGAAAAAGCAAAGAAACCACAACAAGGATGTTGGGGTGAGAGTGTTCAATCACAACCACCCCAGGGTCCCCTTTGCAGGCCATCCAGATGGGGCGGCTGAGGAGCAGTCTGAGGAGCAGTCTGAGGAGCAGTGCACTCCCACTTTGCCAGCTGGGGAGGACAACTCTCTCAACCCATAGTCTAGAGCTCCCAAATGGGAACCCAGGAGCCAGCAGATTTATGTTATCCACACAGAAGACCTTGCAGTGGTGCTCAGTGCCTACCCCCATTCCTGACTCAGGCCACTGTGGAGCCTAGTTATGGGGGTGAATGGGGAGTCCTTCCCTTGGAAGAAGAGGGGAATGCAGAGTAGTGCTGATCTGACAGCTGGTGAGAGAGATAAACTGGGTCCCGCTGCCTCTACCCTTTCATCACAGAGAGAATTCTCACTGCATGTATGGGTGGAGAGGAGGGGGTGAGGGACAGAGTTGCATGCAAAGCCAGATGTCCTTCCTCCACCCCAACGTCCATGAGTACACACCATCCTGGGTCCTGTGGACTAGTGAAGAGCAGTGCAAACCTGGGCCAGCTTTTAGCTGGAGAAATTGAAGCTCTCAGTCCTGCAGCCTGAGATTTTTCTACACAACAGCTTGGAAATTACCTGACACATTGTTCCCCAAAGCAGGATCTTGGCCAAGCTGCACAGTGCCCACCGCACCTCTGGAGGCAGTGAATTGCAGTGGATAGGGAGGCCTGCAGCTTTGACTGCATTATTGCCTAAATGGGTCCCCACCCAACAGGATGCCACAGAGGGGTAGAGTTGCTGGGAAGACTGGGAAGGTGCACTCTAACAAGCTGTTTTTCTACACAGCCTCTGACAAACTTCTGAACCAGGCCAGAATAGTCTTTTCAAAAATTGGGCTGAGAGACTTGGATATCCATATCCAAAGAAATGAAAGAAGACTCCTGCCTTACACCCTATACAAAAAATTAACTCAGGGTAGATCAAAGACCTTAATTTAAGAGCCAGTATGATCAAACTCATTGAAGAAAATATTGGAAAACATCTTCAAGACCAAGTGATAGGAGGCAGCTTCTTAGATTTTACACCAAAAGCACAAGCAATGAAAGAAAAAATAGATAAATGGGAACTGCTTAAGATTGACCATTTCTGTATTCAAAGGACCTTGACAGAAGGATGAAAAGGCATCCAACTCAATGGGAAAGAATATTTGGTGGCCATATATCTGATAAGGGTATATATGTATCCGGTATATATAAAGAAATCCTACAACTTAACAATAAAAGGACAAGCAATCCAAATATAAAGTTTTGTGAAAGATATGAATAGACATTTTTCCAAAGAGGAAATACAAATGACTAAAAAGCACATGAAAATATGTCCATCTTCATTAGCTGTTAGGGAAATGCAAATCAAAGCTACAATGATATTCTCACACAATGACATCTCACACCTATAAGAATGGCCATTATTAAACAAATAGGCCAAACTACAAATGCTGAGAGCATGTAGAGAAATAGGAACACTTTTCACTGCTTTTAGTAATGTAAAATGCTATACTCACAGTAGAAGACAGTTTGACAGTTCCGCAGAAAACTAGATATTGAGTTGCCCTATGACCCAGCAATTCTGTTTCTTGATATATATTCAAAAGATCTGAAAACTGGAGCACGAACAATTATTTGCATACAGATGTTCATAGCAGCATTATTCACAATTGTCAAAAGATGGAAAACATCCAAGAGTCCATCAACAGATGAACGTATAAACAAAATGTGGTATATGCATATAGAATATTATGCAGCAGTAAGAATGAATGAGTCCTAAAGCATGTGACAAGATGGATGAACTTCAGGGATATAACACTGATTGAAATAAGTCAGACACAGAAGTACAGATGGTATGATTTCACCAACATAATATAACTAGAACAGGGAAATTCAGTGTAATAAAATGTAGAATATAGGATACCTAGAGATAAAATCCATAGAAAGGGGAGTGGTTACCTAATATATACAGAGTTGCTAACGAGGTTAATGTTTTGGAATGGATAGAGGTGATAGTAGCTCATTATTAGGATTATAAGTAATAGTTGTAGGTGAATTTGGTTGAAAGGGGTTGTTAAGAGTCATGTATGTCATTGAGTAACATTACAAATATAAATAAGTTCTTGCAGGAGCTATTACAAATTTATGACATTTGTACAAAGATGATAATAGAATGGTATGTGGGGGCAATTGCCTTTTGCAAGCAATGGACTATGGTTAAAAGTAATACCCTAATGTCTTTTAATCAATAGCAACACACAAATATTAGGGTTCAGGATAGGGGGGAGATAAAGGATATGGAGTGTTTGGGGTTTTCTTTTTTGTGTCTGTTTGTGGTTTTTCTTACTGGAGCAATGAAAATCATTTATAATTTAGTGTGATGATGACTGCACAACTGATTGATGATACAGTGAGACTGTGTACTTTTGAATATATCTCAATAAAATATGCGGATTCAAAAAAGAAAAATAGTGGTAATATTTTGACCATTGATGTTTCTTATAAAAACATTTCCAAATCTATGGCCTTCAATCAAATTCATGTGGTAAATTCATTCATCCATCATTAGGAGTGAGACAGAGGAATGCCTAAAAAAAAAAATCATGTAATGGTATTCTAAAATAGAAATTCTCAGAAATTTTATAACTTTTAAAATATTTGTAATTTATCCACTTGATTTCCATGTGGGGAGAGATGGGCATCGTATCCTGATAGTAATTTCCACTGATAGCAGCATCCATGAACTCCCTCCATTAGATGCCATTCATACCAGCCCCGTACTACTCAAAAATGTTTTCTGACGTTGCTAAAGAGCCCCCCAAGGAAAAATAATCACCCCCCAATGATCACACTCTTACCAATTCCTGTTCCTCTCTCAGCTATAAAGTCAAGAAAGGGCTCCTGTAATATGCATAGGAAATTGTGAAAGGGAAATTAATATGCCTTAAAAATGCCACGCATCCCTTTTGGAAGGATCAGAGAATGACATCTTGTTATCAGGATAGACTTATTTTTGATTTGTAAAATGTCTTCTTTCAGGATTATAAGACAAGACTTCTTTTTCAAATGTATATTGGCTCAGGAATGGTAAACTCTACAACAGTGAGACCTACGAAAATTGCTCAGGCCAGACCCAGATGTAGGCTTTGAGAGACGGGAAAAAAATGCATCCAGGAGTTGTGCAAAATTCCCTCTCAATTTCACAATGACAGAAGCACAATTAGAACATCTACTCCCATTAGATTCTGTAACATTCACCATTTCCATTCTTTCCCAATTATTAAATTCAAATTTTCATAAAAGGAATTTGATTAATAACAATGAAAGCATTAAAGTTTGCATGATGATAGACTTAACATTAATACATGGATTTTCTGTTCTTTCTTCTTATTTGCTGAACAGTTGATATCAAGTTATTCCTTTTAGCAAATACTATAAAATCTATTTATGTATTTGAAAGATTATTGGAATGCCGACAATGATTCCTAAAGAAGATTTTTGTCTTTGCGTCATTAGATGTAACCAAAAAACAAATGCATTATCAACAGTTCTTTCTACACTGAGAGCACTTAAAGTTCTTATTTACACTTACTTATACTATTTGTAGAGCCAATAAATGCAATTAACTGATGGTCAGTGTCCATTTGGAGCAACAAAAGAATTGAAATAACCCAGTCATTGTTCATGTTCTAAATCTGTTTCTGTATTAAGCTTTTAGGTAAAAAGGATACTATATTGATATAAAAACATTGAGAAATGGGGGAAAATTCATTGGGGGATGTGTAACTGTGAACAGTGTCTACAAAGGTAAAGATTACTGAATTGATTAATTGGACTAGTGAGTTCTGGACAGTGTGAAAATTGTGTGAAGGTCATATTGATACAACAGATACAAGGTTTAACACAACAGATAAAATAGAGCGACGCTGCCGGGAGTCTGGGTGGTCCAGCAATGTGCTCACTTTTGTCATCGTCCCTTGGGGGGATCTGTTCAGATAACCTTCAACTGTCACAACATGTAGCTTAAATTTATGAAACTAAACTAAATTAATAACTTTCCAACATATGAACGTGAAAGTTCTAGCTTTTGTATATATATCTTTATAGACATTTTACCTTAAAAAACTGAATTTATCATTAGAATTTAAAAATAGTTGTAATATCTTCATTACTTAATAATATTTCAGGAATGAGGTGCCTCTTACCTCCTTTGTGATATCGTAGAAGTAAAGCCTATATTCTGTTCAAGCACCTCCTTAAATTATTCTAATATTCCAATATTTTCAATAATTTTATTATGTGTGATCTATATTTCCATTCTCACAGAACTGTCATACATTATTTTATATACTTTAAACCTAAATATGCAAATCAAATAATTTATTGTCCAGAAGTAATAAGAAGCTTGTTTATATTGTAAAATGACTGTTTGGAGACTACACAAAACAGCAAACACAAAAATCTTCTGTTTCAAACTTCTCTGTCCAGAATGTTTCCATAGTTGCTTTTGTTGTTCATTTTATATATCTGTTTATGCTGTATCGATTCCCAGGTTGTGTGGATTGTAACACTATAATAATGTGTGATTGGCAGGTAAACAGTTGCTATTTCCTTCCTTGATCAAGAGTTATTAAAGTCAATGTTTTTATGTTTGTTCTTCTCTTCTTTTTTTTAAATGATTGATTTATTTATTTGACTACTTGCTTCTGACTTTTGAAATTAACAGCAGTTGTTTTGCTTAAAATGATAAATGCTTAGTTTTTATCTCACTAAATACACATATTTTTTAAAATACATATTTCTTGCATATTTGAAAACAGCCTTTAAAATAATTCAATCCAAAAACAGTTAAAGGTTTGAAAATAGTAGTTCAAGTAACCATTCCATAAAGGATTTGTTAAAATTCAGCATCTGTTCTGAAAATAACATAAAAGCAAAATTATACAAACAAGTGTAATAATAGATACACACATGAATACACAAATACCAAAATGTAGCAAGTCAGTATAATGATTAATTCTAATACCTTAAATAATTTTCATTAAAGTTAGGAACAACAAATATACCAGTCACAACAATTATTTCCCTTCATAATTAGTAAAAAAAAAAATAACATATAGCATGTGGATTTTAAAAAATCATTGTTTTTTATGGCAATAGGCAATGTTCAATTTCTATATTGGAGTTATTAATATTGGGTGACAATTAGTCAGTGTGTTAATTTTATTTGGCCTGTAGCCATCACTTGTCCAATCGCATGGGTGAAATTATGAACAAAAATAGATCTGCCTTTCCTGACTGTTAAAGGAGGAAAAATGTTGCTAAAATCGGCAGCCGGATTTTTATAGTCAGGTAATTCATGGATGCTTTCAGATTTGACTTGTCATACTGTGAGAGCCCATGAAGTCTCCACAGATAAAATTGTGTAAGGGAAGAATTGTTGAACATTATTCTTTGAGATTCAGATGACTATCTCTGAAGCCACTGTGCTCTGGAAAATGATAATAAATAATTTCAAGGGGGAAAAATAAGGCACAATAAAGACATGTGCGATAACATAACCCGCAATTTAAATTCTGTATTTTTAAGTATAAGATATGTGTAATACTGAAGTGACGCTATCAAATAACATTGATACATTTGTATATATTGAAGTGAAGAAATTAGAGAGATAGTGTCGTCAATTTAAACACTATCTCACCTTCCACTATGGTCACATGGTGGTTTTGTAGTGAATGCTGTTTTATGAAGTCATCAAAGTTATTATGAAATCTTTGCAGGGCACTAACCAAAATAGAACAAATAAAAAATGGAGGCAGCAGCATGAACTACCACCAGTCACAATTTTAAATGAATGTTTAGAAAAATAAGCAAAAGCAAACAAAACAAAATAAAAATAAAACTTTCTGAAGCCTGTTCAGAAGACTCATGTTAGATGGAATTTAAACAGTGTTCAGATCCAAAGTAACATGTTGTGTGATCCTTTATGAGAAAATAAAATGCAGAAATCCTTACATATGTCTATCTTTCCTTGAAAATGTCACAAATATGATGAAGGGTACATAAAAGAAAATTTACTTATATATGCTCACTATTAATAACATTCATTCCTTTTTCATATTTCAATACATAAATTTCACATTCTCAGTAGGAATTTTTCCATTTTCTGAAAAAAGTGACTGTTCAACTTAATCTTAATTTTTTCATAGCCCATATTTATGTTGGCAACTTTCACCTTAGTGTTTACTCCATATACCCTATTTAGTTCTCTTAAAGTAGACAGACATAATGTAAGTGAAATTATCATGGTTTCTATTGAACAAATCATCTCAATAAGTTTTCATTAAGAAGCTCTGGGCACAATTTGATTTTAAATTGTTTTATGTTCGTAGAAATGCTATTGTGTGGATGTGTATATATATGCACATACATATATACATATATATATACATATATATACATATTTCAGTATTTGAAACTAAGCTTCTTTTTAAAGATGGTGATGCCTTTCATTAGGAAACAACTTGGATAAAATTTGGGGGCAAAAAAAAAGCAGGTATTAATCTCAATAATAAATAACTTGCTATACCTGAGAAAATAATGGTGCTGTATTGTTCCTTCTTAGAAAGAGGCGAGAAAAAAACATAGAAAGAAACTAAAAGAGTAAGATGTGTCTATCTCTCTTCAGCATGGGGTGAAGGGATAATAGAATACTCTTTAACCACGCTCATGTCCCCAATTATTTTCTCTTTTCTAACTGCAGTGGCTTTTATCTCTGATACAATGTGAAATAGTAGCGGAGTAAGTAGGTGTTTGGGATTGAAACATGTCCCCGACAAAAGACACATTCAGGTCCCAAGCCCTGGTCCTGTCATTGTGAACCCATTTGTAAAAATTACCTTTGTAGATGCTATTGCATCTACAAAAGGGTGCCTAAACTGAATGATGGTGGTTCTTAATTCAATATGGCTGAAGTACTTATAAGCAAAGAAAATTGGATTCAGAAGAAAAAGAAAAGCCACTGGAAACATCCAGAAACTGGAAGGTAGAAATCTGAAAGAAAAAGAAGAAGACATTGCCATCCACATTGTCACATGATGGAAAAGCCAAGGAACCTGCTTACCAGCCAGTCAAAAGAAACGAACCTAAGGAGAAATCAAGCTGTGGTGGTTTGAGGCTGTTATGTACCCAAGAAGTGGCACGTTCTTTTAATCCATTCCAGTGAATGCAGATCTTTGTGGGTGGCACTTTTTGGCTAGGTTATTGCAATTGAGAAGTGACCCACCCAAATCAAGGTGGGTCTTACTTCTTTGCTGGAGTCCTTTATGAGAGGATAAAGGAAACAGAAAAAGACTAGAGAGCTCACATCACCCAGAGAAAGCTGAGAGAGAAAAGCCTGGAGATGCTAAAAAATGATACACAGAACCTCACAGAGCAGACCACAGAAACAAGGAACAGAAAGCAATGAAACCTGGGAGGAAAGGGACAGCAGACACTAGACATTGCTGGTTGACAGAGGAACCCAAGATGTGAGTGCCCTTTCTTCAGAAAAGGTATCATCCTGTTGATGCCTTAATCAGAACATTTTTCTGGTTTCAGAACTATAAAGTTGTAAACTAATAAATCCTATTTATAAAAGCCAACCAATTTCTGGTATATAGCATTCTGTCAGGTTTAGCAAACTGAAACAGGTTTTGGCACTGAGAAGTGGAGTGCTGTGATTTGCAAATACCAAAAACATTGGACTGGCTTTTGTAATGGGTAAGGGGAAGATTCTGGAAGAATTTTGGGGAGCTTGACAGAAAAGGCTTAGATTACTTTGAAGAGACTGTTGGCAGAAATATGGACTTTAAAGGTACTTCTGATGAGGCTTTAGACAGAAATGATGAATGAATGTGCCATTGCAAATCAGAAGACAAGGCAACCTTTGTTTTAAAATGGCAAATAATTTGGCAAAATTGGGTCTTGTTGTAAGATGGAAGGAAGAATTTGAAAGTGATGAACTTGGACACTTAGTTGAATAAATTTCCAAACTAAGTGTGGAAAATGCAGTCTGGCTTCTCCTTGCAGGTTACAGTAAAATGGGAGAGGAAAGGAATAAGCTCAGAATTGAACTCTTGGATACAAAGAAACAGAAACTGATAGTTTGGAAAATTCTGAGCTTTCAGGAAATGAGTTTTCAGAGAATACTGACCCATTTGAGTAATTAATCAAAACTGGAACCAGTCAGCCATTCAGTACAAATCAGGCTTGGAAATGCAGCTATCCAGAAAGGATTTGTGGAAAGTCCTATTGTCTGGCAATTGTGACCCTTGTGTGGTGCATGGAAAATGAGGTTTTTTTTGTGAGAGCTGTATGAATGGAACCACTGCCACCTGGACTAACAGTGACAGAGAAGGGACAGATTGAAGGAAAAATAACTTCAAAGGCAGAACAATGGAGGAGAGCAGACTTATCCATGCACATGGAAAGTGTGAGTTTGCACTGGAGTATAAAAGGGTGGGACTTCCTCTCTGTTGTTCACGGAGAGTATTACCAGGGCTCTCAGATGCCTGGGGAATTGAGGGGAGTTTGACTGTCCCATTGTCTCATAAGAAACTAGGAAAGTGGTCATCTTTCTTGCCTTGTTCCTGAAAGAAGTAGAAATGCCTCTAGTATTTTTTCATTAATTAACATATTGGCTTTAAGATTAAGATATGTTTGCATAGTATCCCTCAATTTCTATTTTCTTGAATGCTTTTGTGATGAATGGCTGCTGAATTTTGCATGTTTTCTGTGTGAGTTCCTATGGAAATAGTCATGATTTATCCCTTTGATGTATTAGTAAGTTATAGCATACTAATGGATTTCTTAATATTGAAGCAACATTGCATTCTCAAAATAAAATTTCACTTTTTTCAGGGAAGTGGGCTTAGTTCATTTGTGTAAATATGTTTCCTGATTTTCCACAATAATTCTCTATGAATTTTACTTTCTTCTTTTGATTTGTAGTATTGAGGTGTTTTCCCAAGATTTCTAGTTTACTGGCATGTTTTTCTGTCAATCTAGCAACTGCAGGTCCTTTAGTAGAGTGTTTTGTTTGTTTTGGTGGTGGGGAAGAGGTTGTCTCTTCGGTCTTAACGACACTAAAAATTTCTCCTTTTCCTTCTTTTCCCCTTTACCACTTAATTTCAAAGAATTTACTTGTACATTTAGCCTTTTATCTCCTCTGGAAGTTAAGTTTCTGGAAGACTGCCCCTTTTAAATACACTTGCTCCTTCACTGAATCCCAGGTCCATTTCCTATTTTGATCTACGTAGTTTCTTTGATATTTTCAATTTAGAGTGTTTTTAATATTTCTGATGGTATTTCCCTCATCAGAGGAGTTTTCGCTTCCCTCCACTACCATGTTTGTCTTCCTGAAAATTTTTCTTGATTTAACATTGCTTCATACAAATCCTTCTAAAGGAGCACATCCAGGCTTTGGAGGGTAGGGGTTGGGGCATGGTGTTGAGATTTGTTACTTTTTCTCTTCTTACTCAAGGTTGCTTTGCAAATGGCATTCTCTTTCCTCAAGTAACCTTGATGGTGTGACTTTGTATAGAGATTTCCTCATTGTAAAATTACTTTCTATCATTTTTGGAAGAGATTTTTAAGGGGTTGCTCACTCCTCACCCTTCAATTGTCTTAAGCTGCCAGGAAGTCTCATTGCCCTATCTTTTAACAGGCCAAATTTAATAGTCTTTTGTGATCCTTGTTCATACACTCCCCACCTCTATCATAGTGCAAACTTTACCAAGAGTGATTTTAATTTGCTTTGTCCACTGATGGATAGTAGTTCCCTTGCATTAATTTTATCCATTTGTATATAGAGACCTTGTCTTGGTCTATTTCATACATCTGTTCTTTTTGGAGACTCATTTTTCCCACAAGAAAGACTCATCCCCAGTCCTCATCTGCAGGAGGGATAGAGCAGTGACCTGCAGTGATATTACCAAAACTAAGTACATCATTCAAAAGGGGGTTATTCAGAAGGCTTCCATGTAAAATGATATAGAGATAAAGGAAAAAGAAAGATTTCTCGTTCTCTGTATCACAAGTTGAAGAACAGAGTCCTCAGGCTTGCCAAAAGCTATTCTCCCCCAGGAAAGAAGCTGTCTGTAATGGAACGGGAAACAGGCAAGCCAAGAAAATCACAGGTGTTAGAAGAGATGTAAAGAAAAAGAGGTGTGGCCGCTGAAACTTAAAAAGAGAGTGAGTGGGTGCACAGGTAGTTTAGTGGTTAGAATGCCCTCTGGAGATCCGGGTTCAATTCCTGGACCATGCACCCCCCCACCCCCCAAAAAAGAGACTGAGCATGAGGCTGTTGTAGGCAAGCGCACAGTCAGATGAAACTTTGACACTTTATGGCATTTGCCTTTTGATTTACTTTCAATAATAAAGCCTCTTTTTTTTTCTTTTCTTCTTGTTCTTTTTGCTCAAGTGATTTATGGTTTGAAAAGTTCTGACATATTGGTTACCATGAGAATGTTCAAACTGGCTTCATTATATTCAGTCCGGCTAACATAAATATTTCAATTGGTTAGCATGAATGTTTAAAATGGCTTCATGAAATAACTTTCATAAGGAAGTTACTGCAGAAATATATCAAGTCAAAATGAAAATATATTCATAGTGATATGTTTAACACTACATTTGACTCTGTAAATATATCACCTCTCCCACTAATTGTAGGGTGATAATTGGCAGTTGGTTTAACATTGTGCCTGAGTTTTCTAGTAATCAGTGGTCTTTTCAATGGCAGTCCGCTAGAGAAAAAATTCCAGCTATTAATGAAATTGAAAAATTTCTGAAAATGGCATAACACTATGCATCTTTAAATTTAAATCCAATTTTTATCTCAGTATTTTATAAATATAGGAATTTTTAGTTAAAGAAGTATTATTATATGCTAATATATCCACATTTTTTAGTTAAAGGAGTATTATTATATGTTAACATATCCACATTTTAATATTTTTGAATTGGATTTTTTATAATCAATGACAACATTATTTCATGAAATGACACATATTAAATTAGTTTAATCAACTTCTTTATACTCAGAAAAGCTCATCAACCAATAAACATAAGTTATTGAATAGAAATTGATAATGAATAATTAATTAAAATGACTGCCTTATATATCTCTTTATTATTTTGAACAGATAGGCCTCAAATTTGTTTTCAGTGTCCTCAATTATTATTATTTATTGTACAATTCTCTAAACTATATTTTACACTTTTATACTTATTCATTATTTTATTTTATGCTATAGCATAGTATAGTATAAATTATTTTAAACTTATCGTGATTATTTTCTGAATTTTTTGAAACAAATTTACCATAAATTTTGCAATTCTTCAAAGTTTTAAAATTTAGTATTTTAATGTTATTTAATGTATGACTATAAATATATAATTAACTTATATATACATGTGTATGGAGTGAGTTGCTATATGGTGCACTGTGGGTATGCAGGAGCAGGCATAACAGAAACTTTCAGTAAATGACCATTTTATTGTTTGCGTAGCAAACAAAAAAAAGGTCCAAAAGAGCAGGGAAGAGATCCCATCATGGCTGATTCCCAGGGAGGCCAACTGCTTGGGTCAGAGTCAGTGGATGGCAGGTCTACATGCCCTGCCTGGAGATGACAGCTTCTTACACTATCACAAAGATGAGTATTTATATACCCTAGTGGGAGGGGGCCCTGCCTCTGAGTGTTCCCAACCTGAGAAACAGCTGGCATACCTGTTCCCAGTTTCAGGTTTAAGTTGCAATCAGACCGTTCCATTAGACCTAATACTTCCCTGGGCTGTGAATGAAACCTATTGAAGCATGATGGTGGTGAGAAAGGACAGGTAAGGGCTGGGATATAGTCACTAGGTTTGTCTGTGACTTGTCCAGCAGCCTATAATAGCATACTGCTTTTATTCTTATATTTTATTTGTGCTTTCTTTCTTATTTTCTTTAATAGATATAAAAAAGCAATATCTGAAATTGTTATAAATGCAGGAAATTGGACACAAAAGTAGGAGTGAGGAAGGGACAAAAAGAAACAAATGGTTATGTGATGGAGACATAGTTTAAGCTATAGATTGCCAGCCAGCCACCATGAGATCATGACAGACTTTGGAGAAAATGTGACTTGCTGACACTTGGCTTTGGACTTGTAGCCTTTAAAACTCTGAGACAAAGAACTGCTGTTCTTTAAGCCAACCAGTCTGTGATGTTTGTTATCGCAGACCTGGCAAACTAAGACTACTAGGTTTTGAATTTATTGGCTCTCAGTATCTGCCCTCCCCTGTTTCCTATTTCATAAAATTCAATTCTCTTTCTTTTTAGTTTACTTGTGTATCTTTTTTTGTTTTCTTATCTTCTCCAGTTGAAAGAAACTCATTATTATTTGCTATCATTCTTATTCTTGAATAAGAAAAGTACAATGGCAGACCAGTTAAGATCAGACTTCCAGTTTTGAATCTGTCTGTGCTTAATTTTGGTCATATGATGTTGGGCAAGTCAATTACCTTCTCAGCAACTCAGTTAGCTTATCTCAAAAATAGAAAAAAAATAATAAATACTTCATGATGTTTTTATAAGGATTAATTAATATTTTAGAGGCACTTAGAACAGTGACTGGTCTATAAAAAGTACTGTAGAAATATTTCTCAAACACACTTTAGATAACAGGATATACATTTTAGACATTAATTTTCCTCTCAAGATTTCTCTTTTTTACATTTTACAGAATATGAGAATATAATTATTTCCTTGTCATTGAATTCTAAATAATTAATAATTTTCATTGTGATTTCTTTTTTTAACCCAAAATTTTTACAAATATATGAACGTTGGTAAGGGAATGAACATAATTTTATTTTATACTGCTAATTTCCTATTCAATTATGTTTAATTAGAGAATATGTTCTGTTTGATATTTGTTGTTTGACATTTGTACATCCTTTTGCACTTGTAATTATAACTTTAAAAATAAATATCCATTGTCTAGTGAAAACTACGCATATTCTCTAGTTTTTAGGTTCAGTGACTTGCTTAACTGTGTCATTTAAAACACTTGTTACCTTATTAATTTTTCCTTGACATTAATTTCTGATAGTGGATATTTAAGTATCCTCCCTACAATTTTAAATTTGTCAAATTTTCTTTAAACACAATCATCTTCATTTATATATTTAAAGTCTACAAAATTAGGTATTGAAGTTCACTATTTTTCTTCTTATTATCCAATATCTGACTTTCACTCCATTATGTTGCTGTATCTACTTTGCTTAACAGTAATTATATCTCAACTTTTGGGAAAAGGTGGTTTTAATGCTACATACATTTTTATGTTATATGTTATTCCAGTTTTTAATCTTTTCTGTGTGCTTAGTCTCTTCTTTGATATTCTGCAATTCTATTATTGTATAACTAGATCTAGATTTATTTTTAATTAATAATAAAATTTATTTTAGTAATAAATTTTGTTTTTAAAATCATGCCTTTCCCAATTATGGAAAATTCTTAGAAGTTCTCTTCTCTAATGTGACTTTTGTACCTTTTCACACACTATCTTTAGATGAAATAACAATTAGGCAGAGTTGATCTTTCACCAACCACTATTTATTATCACCATCATCCTCATCATGTTTCTGAAATGCTTTCTTAGTTAGTTGCTAAGTAAAATTCTGATCCATCACTTGATTATTTGATAGTTTCAAACACATAATTTATTCTGATTATGACATTTCTAAATTGAGGTACTATAATTTTCATTTTTCAAATTTATAATTAATCTTATGAATATACAGCTAATCTTGTCTTTTAAGTTACTAATTTTAAAAATAATCCTTGTTCTTTTAAAATGAAAAGTATGCCTTTATTTCTCCCTTCGAATACACTAATCCTTATTTTAATATATTTATATTATTCCCATTTCTGATTATTTCTGTGTTTCTTGGTACTAGATTTTTTGTCTTCATTTTTTTAGTGGGGGTTCCCTCTTTATATCCATCTATCTATCTCACTACCTACTTATCATCTCTCTGTACATCCCTCTGTCTCTTTTGCTTCCTCTCTCCAGCCGTTCTTACCTCTCATTACTTGCTCTATCAACTTGAAGTCGCTCCCATATACTCCCAGACCCCAGTACAGAAGGGGTTTATCATCATGTATGTAAGATACTGATCTCCAGGGATATTGTTAATATTAAAGATTCAGTATGGGCTGAATGTACCGCTTGTCTCACATGCTAATTATTTTGGTTGTGTTGGTCTTTCCCTGTCTTCTGAGGTCTCTGGTTTCTTATAAAGCCATAATCCAAGTCAGTGAACCATTTCTTTTCATGAGTCTTTCATCATATGAAGAGCTCCATCACTGTCATTTCGTTCCCTATTTTATGT
Source organism: Tamandua tetradactyla (assembly GCF_023851605.1). Taxonomy (NCBI): domain Eukaryota; kingdom Metazoa; phylum Chordata; class Mammalia; order Pilosa; family Myrmecophagidae; genus Tamandua; species Tamandua tetradactyla. The sequence continues at coordinate 122,406,201 of NC_135330.1, forward strand.
GGGCCTGAATATTCTCTTTTCCTCATAGAAGACATTTTTTTTTCTGGTATCACTGCCTCTTTCTGATACCAGAGATCAGGTCCACTGAACATTTCAGGATTTTTTGTTTTGTTTTGTTTTCAAATATATATATTCTTGTACTTACCCAACTGCATCATTGTGTTTCCCACTTTTCGCATTTCCCAGTCACTGCTATGTGTTTGCAGCAGGGTGTGTTTTCGCAATGTGAATTATCTGCGGCATGTTAGTGGAAACTGAAGTTGTTTTGCCTAGAAGAGTGATAAAAATTAACAATAATGACAAGGAATAATTTTGGTGTGGGGCTGGCAACACAGTTACAACAACACAGACTAGCTGAAATTTCAAAACAGAAGTGTCTAGCAACCCTGTTGATACAAATGCTTCCCTAGTTAGGCTTTCCTTACAAACTCTGTTACACTTGTTTAATTCAACTCACTGGGATTTCCAGAACTCACAGGTGAAGGCAAGCAAATAAAAGCACCCGGAGAGAAAGAACGGGCTGTATGACAGATGTTGAAGACAGATTTTGACCATCTGTTATATTGACTTCAAATGTGTGAAAAATACGGAAATTGAGAACATGGCTTATGCAAGAAAATCATAGAAATAATTTATTAGCAGAAAAGTGCTCAAATGAGCATGGATCAAACAGATTTTACCTTTATGAAAAAAAACTATGTTTTGTTAAAAATTATTGGTACCATCGTAACCAAGCGTTTTTTACCTTGTATCAGAAATGAGTGTATTCCAGAAAATAAATCAAATCATTCATGTTGAATTATGATAAAAATTACTGATGCATAGAAAATATTAAATATTTAATAAGAATATAAGGTTCAGAAATAAATTTATCTGGGAGAAAATGGTGTTGTACATACAAATACCCCAACTATTACTGAATACATGAGGAATTGACAAGATAGTAGGAAATAAGGAGAAAAATGGTCTCTGTTGAGAAAGTATTTCTGCAATGTCCTATTCAAGTTTAAGTGATATTTTAGTTATCAATTTATTTTCAAAATAATTTTTAGAACTATTTCAGAAATTAATTTTATAGCGTTTGGCAAGTGCAAGAATTGCTTTGGTTCTCTACTGTCTTTAGTAGAGCAAATGACATACCATTAAAACTGAGTAAATTATGTTTTTTCTTTCTGTTTTTCTTATTAAAAACATTTAAAAAATAGAGGGATGCCAAAAGTCCTCCAAAATTTTATATCAAATACTAAAGTTCACAGCACAAAGTATAGATTTTGCCACATAATGTTTTATATATTAACCTGACAAAAATCTTCAGAAGATTAAGAAATAAGCCAATCAAATATTTGCCACATATATGTGTCCTATCAAGATTTTTGTGTCTTGTTTTGGCATCCATCTTACTTTGGCTAAGCCTCAATACTGATCTTTGGCCTAGTAACTAAATAGTTTTTTATTGTCTGGGGTCCAAACTCTCAAGATTTCAAATCCACATGAATGTAGGTGGCTGAAGGATGCACCAACTGAGAAGTAGGTTGGTGAATGATGGGGTGTACATATGACCAACTATTGTGATGCTACAAAAATGAATGAAGTAGTGAGGCATGCAATGATGTGAATGAACCTGGGGGACATTTGATAAGGCAAAATAAGCCAGAAATGAAAGAATAATTATTGTATGGTCTCCTTTAGAAAATGCTTATAAGAAAACAGAGGCCTAGAATTGTAAGCTTTTATAGACTCATTTAGTACAGAGCAGTAATTATTATTTCTGGATTTTGAGAGGATGTTTTATATAGATATAACCTGCTATTTAGAGATTACAAAGAAGCCAATCAGGTTGGGATTAAGGTAATTCAGAATACAGGGATAAGGAAGACATTGTCTATATTTTAGACCCATACCTACTATTTGAGACCAAAGGAAGTAAGTTTTATTTTGTCCCAAACATGAATTTTCTGTAGCACATAATCTAACACAACCCGTCTGGATAGCTCATTAGAATAATTGAAACACAGGGAGCCCAGAATAAGAAAGGGAGCCTTTAATCCTGTATAGTTTAATGTAATGTCTGGTTACATCCTAGAATAAATTAAGCAGATAATCAAAAAGTAATGGCAAAGTCACTTAAAGGATGGGAGGAAAAATATGGAACTATTAAACTTTACCATCAGGGAATCCCTGATACTCTGCCAAACATAAGGGACACCAAAATCAATAGGCCGACTCCTTTATCTTGAGGCTTACTCTTATGAAGCTTATGCAGGTAGTGGAAAAGCTTCGCCTACCTGTAGATGTGCCTAAGGGTTGCTTCTGGAGGACCTCTGTCATTGCTCAGATGTGGCCTCAGTCTCTCCAAGCCCAATCTTGTAAGTGAAATCATTTTCCTCCCTCTTACATGGAACATGACATCCAGGGGTGAAAGTCTCCATGGCCGCATGGGCGATGACTCCCAGGGACGAATCTGGCCCTGGCACCATGGGATCAACAATGCCATTCTGACCAAAAAAGGGAAAAGAAGTGTAACGAATAGAGTATCAGTGGCTGGGAGACTTCAAATAAAGTGAAGAAGTGCCTCTGGATGTCACTCTTACACAAGCTTCAGTTAGACATCGCTACCTATCATAACTTGCTAAATCCCAACCAAAACCATTCCAGCCAATCATAAAGAATACCCAGGACAATGTATAAGATTCTACAAAGACTCCATGCACCAGGGCAACTTTTCAGAAACCTACAATATCCAGATGGGTCCCTGGACCCGATACGTCCTGAAGCCTAGAGGGCCCAGTCTATCTAGAACATCAGATAGTTCCATCTCCCTATCCCATATTATAGACAGACCCTTCCAATATGAAAAAATTAGAATGGCCATATTTCAAATATCCCTAAAGAGAAGGATAGAAAGATTAAAGGTGATGGTGGAATTATACAGAGAAGGTAGAGTTTAACAAATGAATATGAATGCTTAATCATTAAATTGATACTTCTTTTAGTCTCCAGTATCTTAGAACAGCCAGAAGTAAAAACCTAAAATTGGGGAATTGTAACCCATACCAAACTCTGAAATCTGTTCTACATCTAATTGTTGTGCTGTGCTTTGAAATTTATTACTTTTATGTATAAAGGTCATTTTTCACTAAAAAAGAAAAAAAAAACATCAATTGTGCTGATAGAAAAACTCTTTATATCATCTAGCCTCCTGCATTCTGTAGAAGCTACAATGAAAAATCTGAGATGATGGTATGGTAGCCCATGGCAAACTCTGGGATCTGTCCAGTAACCACTTGTTGAAGAGTGCTTTGAAAACGATTGCTTTTTCTTTCTTTGCTCTGTATATGTGTTATATTATACAATTTAAAAAGTTAAAAAAAATTAGAAATGGTTTATCTTCTATATATGCCACCCAGCAATTATATATACTACTTAGCAATTATAATAGGCAGGTATCTGGAACACGATGTTAAAAGAGCCACATGAAAAGAAATAATATTACACCAGTGGGTAAAATATTTATTGAGATGATATCCATTTGGAACTTAGACAAATAGTCTTTAGATTATAATGTAGCTATTGAATTTCCATTTTCTGCCTTTGGACTAGTTATCAAACTTACTGAGCACTAACAGTCAACTCCTGAATTTAGGGAGCCAAGATAAACTCAAAAGACAAATTATCTCTACAGTATGCCTAACTGGTTGCCTTAATAGATGAATCTGTTTCCAGGCTTGCAATGTTGAATCAACTCAATTATGCTTTTGCTGACATGAGTCCACTACCTGACATATTTGGAAATCTACATTTTTTTGTTTGTTTTTTAAACCAAGTTACCAAGTAGAAGGAAGGGAAGGTACAAAATTGCAAAAATATTTCACATTTTTATAAATCATTTACAAATGATGCAGATGGATTTTAAATTATCAGTAGAGTAGAACTCTGTACATTATCATCTAACCTTTTTAAATATTTTAAGGAGACTTTTGATTGAGGCTTTTTGAAATATTCTTCTAACTGAGGAATTATCTGACATTTTTACATATAATTCTTATCATGCTTGCAGCATAATGTCACCTACGAAAAAGACCTTGACAGGTTCATAAATTTTTGAAGAATTTGGAGAATAAAGACTTCTCAACCATTGTAGAACATTACCTTTTCAGCCACATACTACTGATTTTGTTCCCTTCCTTGCCTCATTCCCATCGTCTTTTATTAGCGACTTTCTCTACACTTTCTTCACCTGGGTAACTACTCATCTTTCAAACTTTGATGTCACCCCTACTGGGAAAAATAAAATTAAATTAAAAATTGGCCACTAAACCCTCCCAAAATCCGAATTAGCTATCCCTAGTTTTATTTCCATAAAATATTGAGAACAGATGGATCACAACAATCATTACAATTGATTACTTGACTTTTTTCCCCCTTTGTTTTTCCTTCCAGGGACATTGTATATCTCTGGGGTAGTCTCTTTATTCCCAAAGCCTAACAAACTGCCTCTCCTTTGGTAAGAGGTCAAGGAATGTTGGTTGAACCAATAAATGTCCAAATGAATTTGGTCTTCTGACTATCAGAATCCTCTCAGCCACCTTGTAAAGATCCAAACACGTGGTCATTCCTCTCTGGAGGAAAGAATAACTAAAGGTAAGAACATCAAACGCAAGGTGCAGGCTCAAGTTCTTCCTGTGACCTGAAAGATTCCTAGCGCTGTGCTGCTGTGCCTTAAAATGGAATCTGCCAATGGGGGTGCTTTTCATCACATATGCAAGGACTAAAGACTTTATTTATAAGTTCCCATGTGATACTTGGAGTTCATAGCTATTTATTTCAAATAACAGCAAGGAAAAATATTTAAAAAGGAGCAAAGTTGTTCCTAGGTATTTTTCTTTTGCTATTGCATTACAGTTTTAAAAAGCAACACTGAAACAATGTAGCCATAACAGTTAGTAAAAATCTCTACTATTTTTTGAGATCTATAATTTTAGAAATGTTGAGATGAACGATAATCATTACTCCCCTCTTATTTGGGGTCAAATTATTTTTTCCCATAAACATTAAGTATATCTGTTGTCTGTATTTTGCTTTTCCAAACGATGTTTAGAGACATTAAACCACAATCACAATTATGAGAACATTAGGGAGAATTAGGGGAAGAGGTAAATATCCAATGAGGGTTGGAGAGTGATGACTCTCCCAATCCTGTTTCTTAGAGAAGCAACAACCCATTAAGAAAGGATGGGCATGAGTAGGAAAAGTGGGCCTCCATAAAGCTTTCAAAATTCATTTTATATGTGATTTGCTTGGTCATACATTTTGCTCAATTTTTTATATGGTTGCTATTTGTTTCTTGCTGATTTATGGGAGTACCTATCTATTTCAATTATTAAGTATTTAATTTCTTTAATTTTTTTTTTTTTTTTAAAGGAAAGACAGAGAGAAGGAAGGAAGGATAGAAGGAAGGAAGGAAGGAAGAAAGGGAAACATCTTTAAACATTTTCTTGTTTTATTGTATTTTGTTTTTCCGTTTTTTGTTACATGGGCTAGGGCCGGGAATCGAACCGAGGTCCTCCGGCATAGCAGGCAAGCACTTTTGCCCGCTGAGCCACCGCGGCCCGCCCTAATTTTTTTACTTTTATTGTTTTGTTTGTTTTGTTGTTTCATTTTTTTATATACAAATTAGCTTCCATTCTTCTGTCAATAGTCTTTTAATTTAGGATCAAACATATAAATATGAAAAACTAAATTTTAAAGTTCATATAATAAAATTTAGGTAAATATCTTTGGACCTTGGTGCAAAGAGATGAATAAAACTCTTCTTAAAAAGCTTCCAAAAGCAAAGTTCAAATGGGAAAACTTTGTGGAATTCTGTTAATATTTACTAAGAATTTCTGCTCAAAATGATCCATTATGGATAAAGTTAATAGACAACAATTTTTTTTTTAATATTCTATTGTGCTGTTTAAAAAATTCTATGAAACTGTTAATACAATTCATGTATTTGCCTAGGTGGTTCTGAATGGCATCCTTATTTTATCTAATCGTGACCCAGAATTTCTCTGTGTGTGCTTTGCATAGCATGGTCCCTTTCTGGTCATGCTCCAGGCCACCCTCTGGGCGCTCCCCCATCTAAAGCTTATTGAAGTCTGTCCCTGCAGCAAAGGTTTCAGTCCCACTGTTTTAGTGCCAGGAGATGCAAATGCAGAAGGAAAATGATTTTTTTTTAAAAGAACAACCAACGTTATTTCAAAGTACTAAGACTAAAAAAAATAGTTATTTCCCCTTCCTAGGAAAGTATGATATTTTTTTCTGTACACATGAGAACAAGTAGAAACAAAAATTGGTTTTAAACAGGTATAAATCCCAGAGAATGACAATTTGCCTTGGTGAGTAAGCTTTTTGCAAGCCAAATAATTAGTGACAGCCCCTCAGTTTTGAGGTCAGCCAATCGGGATTGGATTCACTCCAATAAACAAGCACAGTGTGATTCATTTAACTTGGCTTATCTACTTAACACCTTATGATTGTTTTTTATTGGAAAATCTGCTGATAAATGAACTGTATCTTATCTAAAAGATCCTCTACGAGATCAGTTGTCTAAGGTGCTCAGAGAGACTAGGTCTGATAGCATAATTGAATTGGCAATAAATTTAGCTTTATGGATTTTGTTTTTGTTTTGTTTTCAGATGAATGATGATCACAAACTTTAACAGCATCTAAAATTGTTTCCAAATAGTTGACAGGATAATATAATGACCCACTGGAGCCAGAGACAAGAAAAATTCAACTTTTACCTTAGCGAGGGAAATGTTGGAAATGCTTACTTTCATGTAAGGATATCTTCAAGATGTCATTAAAAAATATTACTTAAAATTACTAAGAGAATTGGATTATGGGTGTTTCGAGGATTATATGATTACTCTATATTATAAAATGTGCAACATTTTAATAAACACTTAATTTAAAATATTAACTAAATAATAAAATCGCTATATACTTTATCACATAAGTACTCATGATCTCACAGAAAATAAACCTATAAGATACCAAAAGCATTAACAAAAAAGGCTTCTGTACTTTCATTATTATAAAATTATACTCAGGCTATATATGCTTATTAGCACATCCCATGAAACATCATTGTCTTGTTTGGCTCTCCCAATATGAGACCCTTCGTTGCTCAACCTTCTCTTAGATTTCTAACCCTATATATTGCTTGTCCATGGTCACTTTTCAGAGCACAAAAAGAATAGGTGTTATAACCCACAACAAAAGTGCCACCTTGAAATTTACCATGAACTATGAATGAGTAGATTATACTGAGAGCTCCAATTTTTTCTCCTCATATACCACTCTAGTGTCTATAGCTATTTTAAGGTTTCAACTGTAACTTTGGCTCTTTCTTTAGTAAGGGAAAATGCAAATTTAAAATAAGTATAAAGGGCTTAATTCGCTCAGTTAAACAGAAGGGAAGACTTCCTCCTCCTTCCAATCTCTCTTTGCATTTACTTAAGGAAAACTGTAATTGCAAATGCTTTTCCTTGAACTTTTAAAATGAACATAAATTTAAGATGTATAAGGTTAGATAAGCCTCTTGCAAATTTTCCTCAAGAAAGGAATTCATTTCTTTGTAATGTAATCAACGAAGATATTATCCAATCTTCTAGTTTCCTGGGAAGAGATTAGAATAATTTCAAGGGGGTGCTACCTCACAAACTGTAAACCTAACTCAGAAAGTTCTTAAGAATGTGTATGTAATTGGTGGTACCCTTTTAACCACAAAAAAAGGGTGAACCCTTTTTCTGTATTCATAATCATTTTGTGGATTTCCTGTGACAATCATATTCTGATTTAATGCTGGTTCAGTAATAAATTGTTTTTCTTCCTCTTCTACCTTTTTAAGAATGTTTTCTGAGGTAAGAGAAGAATTTGGTTTTAATTATTTTTCCCCAACATTTTGGATTCTTCATTTGAGGCTTCAAAAAACAACCTCTTACTATAATTTCTTGCATCCTCACTTCTCTGGGTATAATTTTTGTCAGTTCTCTGAGAACTTGAGTCTTTTTTTAGAGAAGTTGTGGGTCTACAGATAAATTAATCATAAAATATAGGACTCCCATGTACCACCCTTTGCATTGTTGCGGTAAAATATTATAATTTATTAAAGCATATTTTTATAATTTTACTGTTACTTAAGGTTCACTGTGTGTTTTGTGTAACCCCATGGAATTTTTAAAAAAAAATATTCTGTTATGATATATGCAACCTAACATTTCTCCTTTTTTACTGCACTAATATATGTATATGATATACTAATCCTGTTCACAGTGTTGTAATACCATCAAGACCATTCGTTACCAAAATTTTCCTGATTTCCCAAAAAGAAATGCACATTTTAAACCTCAATTCCCTGTTCCTTATTCCCACAAGTTTCCTTGGTAACATATTCTAAATTCTGACTCTCTGAGTTTGCTTCTTATAATTATTTCATATCATGCAATATTTCCCTTTTGCATCTGGCTTATTTCTCTCAGTATGATGCCTTCAAAGTTCTTGCATGTTGTCACCTGAATCAGAACTCCATTCCCTTTTGTGGCTGAATAATATTCCATTGGCTCTATATATCATATTTTGTTTATCCATTTATCAGTGGATGGACTAGATGTTGCCTCCATCTTTTGGCAATTGTGAATAATGTTATTATGAACATGGTTGGGCAAATATATGCTAGCATCCCTTCTGGAATTGCTGGGTCCTATGGTAATTATATATTTAACTTTCTGAGGAATTCCCACGCTGTTACCACAGGCTACACCATTTTACATTCCCACCAGCAATGAATGAGTCTTCACATTTCTCTATGTCCTCTTCAACACTTGTCATTTTTCATTTTTTAAAATAGTAGCCATTCTAATGGGGGTGAAATGGTATCTCATTGCTTTGATTTGCATTTCCCTAATGGCTAATGATGTTGAGCATCCTTTCATGTGCTTTTTGACCATTGCTATATCTTCTTTGGAGAAATGTTAAAGTCCTTTGCTCAATATTTAATTGGGTTGCTTGTCTTCTTTATAGTTATTTGGAGGAGTTCATTGTATGTTCTGGATATTAAACCATAATTAGTTTCGTGGTTTCCAAATATTTTCTCCAATTGCTTAAGTTGTTCATTTTACTTTCATGATAAAATACTTTGAGGCAAAAAAGTTTTTAATTCAGATGAGATCCCATTTATCCATTTTTTCTTTATTTGCTGTGCTTTGGTTTTAAAGTCTGAGGAACTATTGCCTAACACAAGGTCCTGAAGATGTGTGCCCACACTTTCTTCTGCATATTACAGTTCTGACTCATATTTTTGTCTTTAATCCATTTTGAGTTGATTTTTGTGTAAAGTCTATCTTAGGGTTTCATGTTCATACTTTTACAAATGGAGACCCAATTTCTTGATGAGACTATTCTTTCATCAAGAATAGTGGCCATAATGTGAGGGTTGACCTCTGAGCTCTCTCTTCGATCTATCCTTGTGCCAGTACCATGCTACTTTGATTACTGTTGTTCTCTAATAAATTTTAAGATTGGGAAGTATGAGTCACCCAACTTCTTTCTTCTAGTTCTGGGTCTTTTTGTAAATATTTTTTATTCAGAAATCTTCACACACATACATTCTATACATGGTGTACAATCAATGACTCACAATATCTTCACATAGTTGTGTATTCATCATTTTTCAGAATATTTGCATCATTCCAGAAAAAGAAATAAAAAGAAAAAACTCATGCATACCATTCACCTTACCCCTCCCTCTCATTGACCATGAGTATATACACCTACTCAATTTATCTTACCCTTTGTACCCTTAATATTTATTTATTTTTTATCCAATTTTTTTTACTCATCTATCCATACCCTGGATAAAAGGAGCACCAGACAGCAGGTTTTCACAATCACACAGTCACATTGTAAATACTATACTTTATACAATGATCTTCAAGAATCATGGCTACTGGAATACAGTTCAACAGTTTCTGATACTTCACTCCAGCCACTCCAATACACCATAAACTAAAAAAGGATAGCTATATAATGCATAAGAATAATCTCCAGGATACCTTCTCAGCTCTGTTTGAAATCTCTCACTCACTGAATCTTTATTTTGTCTTATTTCTCTCTCCCTTCCCCCTTTTAGAAAAGAAGGCTTCTTCAATCCCTTGACACCCTGTCCCAGCTCATACCAGGATTTCCATCCCATGTTGCCAGGAAGACTTACACCCCTGGGAGTCTTGTCCCATGTAGGAGGGAATATAATGCTTTCACCTGCTGAGTTGGGGTAGAGAGAGAGAGACCACATCTAGCAACAAAAGAGGTTCTCTGGTGTTGAGCATTAGGCCTAATTTTAAGTAGGTTTGGCCTATCCTTTGCAGGAATAAGTTTCATTGTGTGGGGAGAGGGCAACAAGATTGATGGTTTGGTCTATCAATTTGGTTGTCTCCACTGCTTGTGAGAATATCAGAAATTATCCAGATGGGGGAGTTGAATTTTTCCTCTTTTCTCCCCATTCCCCCCAAGGGACTTTGCAAATACTTCTTTATTCACTGCCCAAATTACTCTGGGATTTATTGGGGCATCACACTAACCTGGACAAAGCAATGAAATCTCATACCTTATTCAGAATTCTCTGTACTTAGGTTGTTCAACTAAACTGACCATACAAGTTAAACTAGGAAATACATTACCCAAAATATAAATTTTACACCCAATAAACATCTCACTTTAGTCTCACACAGAAGTTGAAGTTTTAAAATATGGACAATATCATCTGATCCATCTATCTAGATCATCTTCATTCATATCTCTACTCGAAGTCTGATCACTTTTTTAACTATTTAAACAGTTCTTGTATGGGAGTACTGCTGGCTTTCATAGTTCAGAGGTCTCACCCTGAATCTCAGGTTTCACATAAATACCTGAAGTTTCTAGGAACCACCATATTACATACAAACAGCTCAGAATTTAGAATTAATAGTTAAACCTCCTGAATGCATGTGACTGCTGTAAGAGCTTACAATCTAAGACCCTTTATAATAGGCCCCAACCTGATAACCATGCTCGTGACATTAGTTAACTGAGTTTGTATATTATAGTTAGTCCATATGATTGAGGTACAATAATATTTGTCTTTTTGTTCCTGACATTTCATTCAACATACTGTCCTTAAGGTTCATTCACCTGGTTGCATGCCTTACAGCTTCGTTCCTTCTTGTGGCCACTCAATAGCCCATTGTTTGTATACACCATACTACCCCTTTCCATTCCTCAGTCTTGGTACCCTTAGGCCACATCCAGTCACAGTGGATTGGGAACACCTATGTGAAAATGTCCATTCCTGTCCTCACACTCAGTTCCTCCAGGTATATACTGAGCAACAGGGTTTCAGGATCATATGGCAGAACCACCCCTAGCCTCTTATGGAACTATCACACTGCCCTCCAAAGGGCTACACCTCTCATTTTCCTTCTTGACAGTGAATAGGTACATCTCTTTCTCTGAATTTTCTCTAGCACTCATTTCTCTCTGTTCATTTTTAAACAGTTTTATCCACACATTATACAATCCAAACTAAGTCTATAGATATGCCTTCACCACCATAGTCTATCTGAAGACATTTCCTTTTCTTCCATAAAGAACGCATACTCCTTTCCCATTCCCCCTGCCTGTTGACATTTAGTTTTGGCATGATGCCTATGTTATATTCAGTGGAAGCGTATTACACGTCACTGTTGACTATAGACCTTAGCTTGAATTAATTGTCATATTTCCCATATACCATTTTCAACAACCACAATATTGACATTCATTAGTTCTCCTTCATGAAAAACATTTTTTTTTAAATTTGTACATTTAATCATCATCACTGTCCATTCTAGGCATTCCTAAATTATACCATCTCAATCTTTACCCTCTGCCTTTCCTTCTGGTTTCATCCGTGCCCCCAACCCTTCTCCCTCTATCATATTCACATTCAGCTTCATTTAGCATACTTAAATTATTGTGTTACAATCAGGTAGTGTTGTGCTATCCATTCTGGATTTTTGCAATTGGTCCTGTTGCACAGTCTGTATTCTTCAGCACCAATTGCCCAATCTCTACCCTATTTACAACTCCTGATAACCTGTATTCTTAACTTCAATTCTCCAAGTTCACTCATTAATGTTAGTTCATATTCATGAGACCATACAGTATTTGTCCTTTTGTTTCTGGCCAATTGCACTCTGCATAATGTCCTCAAGATTCATCCACATTATTGCATGCTTCATAACTTCATTCTGTCTTATAGCTGTGTAATAGTCCATCATATGTATATACCACAACTTGCACAGCCACTCATCCATTGATATACATTTGTGCTGTTTCCATCACTTGACAATCCTAAATAATGCTGCTATAAACGTTGGTGTGCAAATGGCTGTTTGTGTCCTTGCCTTCAAGTCCTCTGAGTGCTAGATTATATGGCAATTCTATACTTAGCTTTCTGAGGAACTTTCAAACTGCCTTCCACAGTGATTGTTCCATTTTACATTCCTACCAACAGTGGATGACTGTGCCTATTTCTCCACATTCCTTCCAGCACTTGTTGTTTCCTGTTTCTGTGTTGTTGTTTTTTTTTTTTTTTGATAATGGCTGTTTTAGTCTGCCAAAGCTGCCAGAATGCAGCACACCAGAGATAGACTGCTTTTAATAGAATGGAATTTATTTAGTGAAAAACATATAGTTCTTCAGAGCAAAGGCAGCTAACTTTTAGCTGAGGTTCTTTCTTTCATGGGAAGGCACAGGGTGATCTCTGCTGGCCTTACCTCTAGGCCTCTGGGTTCCAACAACTTTCCCTGGAATGATTCCTTTCTGCATTTCCAAAGGTCTGGGCTGAGCTATGAGTGCTGAGATGAGGTATGCTGAGCTACTTGGGCTGTGCTGCATTGAGCTCTCTCATTTAAGCATCCAGCCAATTAAATCAAACATCATTCATTGCAGCAGCACACCTCTTAGCTGACTGCAGATATAATCATTTATTAGCTCTAGTAGCTTTGCCATAGATTTTTCAGGATTTTTTGGCATATAGTATCATATCATCTGCAAAGAGTGAGAGAAATAAATGCCTTTTATTTCTTTTTCTTGTGTAACTGCTCTGGCTAGAACTTCCAGCACAATTTTGAATAACAATGGTGAGAGGAGGCATCCTTGTCTTATTCCTTTTCTTAGAAGGAAAGCTTTCAGTCTTTCCCCATTGAGGATGATGTTAGCCATGGTTTTTTCATATATTCCCTTTATTATGTTGAGGAAGTTCCCTTGTATTCCTATCTCTTGAAATGTTTTCACCAAAAAGGATGTTAAATTTTGTCAAATGCCTTTTCTACATCAATCAAGATGATTATTTGGTTTTTCTGCTTTGATTTGTTGATATGGTGTATTATGTTGAATCATCCTTGCATACCTGGAATTATTCCCACTTGGTTATTGTGCATAATTCTTTTAATGTGCTGCTGGATTCAATTTGCAGGTATTTTGTTGAGGATTTTTGGATCTATATTCTTTAGAGAGATTGGTCTGTGCTTTTATTTTCTTGTAGTATCTATGTCTGGCTCTGGTATTAGGATGATGTTGGCTCCATAGAATGAGTTAGGAAACTTTGTCTCCTCAATGTTTTGAAGCATATGGGCAGGATTGGTACTAATTCTTTCTTCAATGCTTGGTAGAATTCACATATAAAGTCATCCTTTTCTGGAATTTTCTTTTTTTGGGAGATTCTTGATGACTGATTCAATCTCGTTAATTGAGATTGGTTTGCAGAAGTTAACTATTTTTTTCAGTCATTGTTGGTTGTTATGCTTTTCTAGGAAGTTCTCCATTTCAACTATGTTGTCTAATTTCTCAACATGTATTTGCTCATATTATCCTCTCATTATCTCCTTTATTTCTTCAGGGTCAGTGGTTATGTCCCCTCTTCCATTTTGGATTTTGTTTATTTGCATCCTCTGTTTTTTTTCTTTTTGTCAGCATAGCTAAGCATCCATCGATTTTATTGAGTTTCTCAAAGAACCACCTTCAGTTTATTTTTTTCACTCTCAATTGTTTTCATGTTCTTGATTTCATTTATTTCTGCTCTAATTTTCATTATTTCTTTCTTTTTGTTTGCTATAGGATGAGTTTGTTGTTCTTTCTCAAATTCTTCCATGTGAACAGTTAATTCCTTGATTTTTACTCTTTCTTCTTTTTTATTATAGGCATTTAAAACAATAACTTTGCCCCTTGGCACTGCCTTTGTCACATCCCATAAATTTGATATCTTATGTTTTTATTTTCATTGTCTGGAGATATTTACTGATTTATCTTGTAATTTCTTCCTTGACCCACTGGTTGTTTAAGAGTGAGTTTTAGCCTCCACATAATTGTGAATTTTTTGGCCCTTTGTCTGTTATTAATTTCCAATGTCATTCCTTTATGATCTGAGAAAGTGTTTTCTATGATTTCAATCTTTTTAAATTTATCAAGACTTGGTTTGTGACCCAGCATATGGTCTATCCTTGAGAATGATCCATGAGCACTTGAGAAAAAAAGGTGTATCCTGCTGTTGTGGGGTATTCTATAAATGTTAAGCCTAGTTCATTTATTATATTGTTTAAATCCTCTGTTTCTTATTGATCCTCTGTCGAGATGTTGTATCCATTGATAAGAGTGAGGAATTGAAGTCTCCAACTATTATGGTTAAGGTGTCTGTTTCTTCCTTCAGTTTTTCAATGTTTGCCTCATGTATTTTGGAGCACTCTAGCTCGGTGCATAAATATTTATGATTGTTATGATTTCTTGTTAAATTTTTCCTTTATTAATACGTGTCCTATTTTTATCCCTTTTGATTGTTTTACATTTGAAGTCTATTTTGTCAGATATTAGCATAGCTACTCCTCCTCTTTTCTGATTGTTGCTTGCATGAAATGTCTTTTCCTAACCTTTTACTTTCAGCCTATTTTTGTCCTTGGGTCTAAAATGAGTCTTCTGTAGACAGCATATAGATGGGTCCTGTTTTTTAACGCATTCTCTCAATCTATGTCTTTTGATTGGGGAGTTTAATCCATTAACATTTAGTGTTATTATTGTAAAGACAGTACCTTCTTCTACCATTTTGATTTTTTGGGTTTTATATATGTCATATCTTGCTTTGTTTTTTCTCATTTTACCTTGACTGATAGTCTTCATTTCTACACTCTTCTCCACACCCTTCTCTCCTACCTTTTCCTATCTGCCTGTAGTGCTCCATTTAGTATTTCTTGCAGAGCTGGTCTCTTGTTTACAAATTCCCTGTGTTGTTTGTGTGAAAATGTTGGATTTTACATGTCATATCTGACTTTTTTTTCTCATTTTATCTTTACTGATCATCTTCATTTCTTCACTCTTCCCAAGGCCTCTCTATCCTGGCTTTTCCTATCTGTCTGTTATGTTCCCTTCAGTATTACCTGCAGAATTGGTCACAAATTCTCTCAGCAACTTTTTTGCTTGAAATATTTTAACCTCTCTCTCATTTCTGAAGGACAATATTGCTAGATATAGAATTCTTGGTTGCCAGTTTTTCCTTTAGAATCTTAAATATGTTATACCGCTGCCTTCTCATCTTCATGGTTTCTGCCTTCAAAATTATCTCTTTGTCTTTACATCTGACAATCTGATTAGTCAGTATCTTGGGGGGGTATGTCTAGTTGAATCTATTCTGTTTGGGTTATGCTGCACTTCTTGGATCCTTAATTTTATGTCTTTCATAAGAGATGGGACATTTTTCTCCATTAGCCTTTCTCCTCTTTTTTCCTTCTCTTCTCCTTTTGGGACACCCACAACATGAATATTCATATGCTTCATGTTGTCGTTCAATTCCTTAAGACCTTGCTCATAGTTTTCCATTTTTCCTTTTATTTTCTTTCGTGTGATTTCAGATATCCAGTCCTCTAATTCACTAATCCTTTATTCTGCCTCTTCAAATCTATTGTTGTAGGTTTCCCTTGCCTTTTTTTCACCTGTTCTATTGTGCACTTCATTCTCACAGTTCTATGATTTGTTTTCTCAAGATTTTGATTTAGTTTTGTGCATCCAATGTCTTTTTTTACCCTCCTTCCCAACTCATTGATTTGACTTTTGATGAGATTTTCCATGATTGTTCAAATATCCTGAATTAGTTATTTCAACTCCTGCATCTCATTTGAATTGGTAGTTTGTTTTTTTTTGATTGGGCCGTACCTTCAATTTTCTTAGTATGACTCATTATTTTTTGCTGTTGTTGAGGCATTTGATTTCCTTAATTAGTTTATTCTGGTGGTTGTGTTCACTCTTTTACCTGGGATTTTCTTGCTGCATGGCTTTGTTCTTTATCTGTTCTTTGAAATTTAGTTCAGTTTATTCTAGACCTCTCATATGTTCTGCTTACCTGCTTAGAATTTTTCAGTTCCTGTTTTTTCTGTTTCTTGCACTACCTATATGGAGCCTTCCAGGAGAAAAGATTCACTGGCATCAGATTTCCCTGAAAGTGAGTCTCAGGAGGCTGTCAGACTTTCCTATGAAGCTCTAGATTCTATGCTTTTCCTATTCTGCCCAGGATGTGGCCCTTGTCTGATCGTGGCTTCCCACCAAAGTAGAGTGATGTGTTGTATTTAATTTTTTTTTTCTACATGGGCAGGCACTGGGAAATGAACCTGGGTCCTCTGGCATGGCAGGCAAGCATTCTTGCCTGTTGAGCCACCATGGCCCACCTGGTGTATTTAATTTTAACAGACTGTACTTGCTGGATGTGTGGTTGAGACAGAGGTGAAGTTGTAGGTTGACATTAATTGCTTCAGTTTTCTAGTTCTTGGGATCTGAATTCCTTGAATGAGGGATTCCACTTGAGCTGGGCCCCATCTTTCTCTTAGGGAAAGTACAGTCTTTAGGGAATTAACTCTTTTCACCTATTTACTTTGTCTCTCGGTTAAACTTAATTCTACCACTGTCTGGGACAGTGCTGGAACCTGAAAAGGCTTCCAGTTCTATCTAATGAGCTGTAAAGGAGTAGGAACAAAAGCCTTTTCAGAACAGATCTTCACTCTGCTCCTTGGATTTGTTACTCAAGAACTTAGCTTGGTATGTGGCTATATGTATCTCCAGACTCTATGTGCCCCCTTTTCTTGAGGTCCAGCCATTCTCCAGTATTTTGTGCTGTCCAACTCAAAAAGCCTCATGTTTTGTTTTTGCATCAGCCCTGACCCCTCTTTGTTGGGACAAAAACTCCTAGTACCTTTAGTGCCTTTCCAAGTTTATCTGTGCTTGGGGGCCTATTTTCAGTAGTCCAAACTTGTTAATTAATTCTGCAATTAGAGATTGGTTGAGCTGAACATTTGCTGTTAGTATAGTCTGGTTCCTATCCCTTCTGGGAACAAGCCTGTCATCCCTGTTGGGAGGCCACCAGCCTCCATGGCTTGGGAGACTTACAGTTCTATATGGGGTCTCAACTTGTCCACATGGTGTAGACTGGTGTATGTTGTGTGTCCATTCACTTATGTAGCACCAGCAGTTTTTCTGTATGGTTCCTGACTATTTACTAGCTGCTCTGGAGGATGAAATTAATTCCACACCTCACTAAGCCACTGTCTTGCCCTGCCCCTCTCTAGTTCTTTCTTTTTTTTAAGGAATCATTTTATTGTGACAATAAAGATAAGTTATATAAATTTACAAATCATAGAGATAGAAAATGAAAAAAATTCCACTGCCCCTCTCTTCAACTGAATTTTTCTTCCTCTTTTTTTAAACTTTTTTTATTGTATAGTGTAACATATATGCAAAGCAAAGAAAAAAAAGCAATAGTTTTCAAGGCATTCTTCAAAAGGTGGTTACAGCATAGATCCTAAAGTGTGTCATGGGCTGCCACATGATCCTCTCCTATTTTTACTTCTAGCTGTTCCAGAATATAGCAGGTTAGAGGGCTTAAATACTTTTTTAACATCACAATAGACTTTTTTACTTTTTTTGTGTGTGAACAATAACATATATAAAAAAAAGCTATAAATTTCCAAGCACAGCTCAACAGTTAGTTGTGGGACAATTTTCAGACTTTGATATGGGTTACAATTTCACTATTTTAGGTTTTTACTTCTAGCTGCTCTGAATACTGGAGCCTAAAAGAGATATCAATTTAATGATTCAGCATTCATATTCATTAAGTCCTATCTTCTATGTATAATTCCAACATCTCCTTTGATCTTTCCATACCACTCAATGGGATTGTTTGGGCTATGGCAATTCAAAATTTTTGATATTGAAATGGTCTGTCACTAACATGGGGTGTGGAGATGTAACTATCTGATGCTCTGGAGAAGCTGGGCTAGGTTTTGGGACTTATCTGAACCAGAGACCCATCTGGAGGTTGTAGATTTCTGGCAAGTTACTCTAGTTCCTGGAACCCTTTTGGAATCTTATAAATTGCCCTAGATGTTCTTTAGGATTGGCTGGAATGGTCCTGGTTGGGGGTTGGCAGGTTATGATAGGTAGCACGGTCTACCTGAAACTTCCGTAAGAGCAACCTCCAGAGTAGTGTCTCAACTCTATTTGAACTTTCTCTACAGCTGATACTTTATTAATTATACTTCTTTTACCCCATTTGGTCAAGATGCAATTGTTAATCCCACGGTGCCAGGTCTGGATTCACCCTGGGAGTCCTCTCCCATGTTGACAGGGAGACTTTCTCCCCTGTATGTCTTGTCCCTCATAGGGGGAAGGGCAATGATTTCACTTACAAATTTGGGCTTAGAGAAACTGAGGATGTATCTGAGCAGTAACAGAGGTCCTCCAAAAGTAATTCTTAGGCATGCCTATAGGTAGCCTAAGCTTCTAAGGTACCTACATAAGCCTCATAAGAGTAAGACTCAGGATTGAGGGCATGGCCTATTGATTTGGGTGTCCCTAAAGTTTGACACAGTATCAAGGGATTCCTTGATGGTAAGGTTTAATAGTTCCATAATATTTTCCCTGGGGGTTTTGGCAATACTTTTTGATTATCTGGTTAATATACTATATAATATATATAATATATATATAGCAGTTCACTGCTATAATTACATAGACAAACCTCTTTCTGTTCTCCTAAATTATTGGTTCACCTTGAAGAGTAAATTTCAATTTCTATGTCTTCTAACTTGCTAAACTACTTATTTTTATTTACTTGTCAGATTATGTTTCATATAAGTTTGCCAAGTTTACCTTACCAAAATAGCCATCAAAATCATTTTTAAAAAATTTACACAAAGCTTTACACTGCTTTGGAATACCCTAAACTTCTGTTTTGATTCTAACATTTCAATTACTTATACATAGCACAATTAATTAAGCAAATTGTATTTACAAAATATTATAAATCAACTAAAAACTAATTTTGTAAGACTGGGAGCATGATATGCTTCTCAAATTATAATTTATTATAGTATGCTGTGGACAATTTTATTAATTTAATGCTATAAGTGAATAAGAAATGAACATTCATTAGAAAATAATGATACAAATCAGTCTTACAATAAAGAAAACTTAATATGGTGAATTCCAGTTCAGTATTATAAAAGTATTGTTAAAGTAAAGGAATACTGACAGTTAAAAATACTATTGGAAATATTCCCATACATTTATGTACAATAACGTTGTAATTCACTTTATCTTTCACATATGACATTTTTCTTTATATATAGTAAGCATGAGCCTAAATCATAGGGTTTTAAATACCATTGCTATAAATATCCAACTTTAAGTTCACAAATATTTTACATGGAATTTTATTCATTTTGAGATGAGCTATACATATGAATTCTTATAATTAAATATGAAATTAATTCCTCAATGCTAATTAATATCAAAGCAAAAGTATGAGTAAGTAATATTGAAAATAAAAAAGTAAGCTGAAAACAAAACAAAACAAAATGTTAGCTGGACAACTTTCATTAAATATCTACATTTTAATCTGTAGTAATGTTTTTGGAACATATATGATTTTGTTTTGTTTTTCTTTTTTTCATTCGAAATTGTATTTTAAAGTCACCTTAGGCAGTTAATAGCTTCTCAGAATATTTTCAAAGACACAGGAAAGCAAATATCCTTTAGAAAATGTAATTAATGTTTTATTACAATGAAATGAATATAAATAAATTATTACTTTATTTAAATTGTATTTGGAGAAATGTGAGGAGTTTATTAAATGATTCAAGTGTACCCATGAAGGAAAAAATGAGATCTGGGGAAAATTGACTAGTGAGAAAAATAGGTGTCTTCATAGAGAAATTTATTGTAAACCTACATTACTTTGCATTACATTAACACTATAAGAAAAAAAAATCACTACCATAGGTTTACTTTCCAAACTAAGAATGGCACTTTAATTGAAGATCATCAAATATTTGTTAGTGGAAACAGATTATGGTGTTTTAGATTTCACATATACTTTCCAAGTACTGTGCTGAGATGCACATATTAATGTGCTTTCGCAAAGAGACATATAGGAGATGGCATGTTATGATTAGAGGAAAAAGTGCCAAACAGATATAAAGGGAAGAATTCTCTAGAAAATTAACAACAACAATGAAAATCTACTCAACTCCTACAATTACATCTATTGCCAATTTATTTGAATATCATTCTTATGAATTTTCTTTCTATCAAACTTTTTGCTTTGGATCTATCTTAGTATTGTATAATGCTACCTCTGCATGCAGGTTTATCCCTTTAATACCAAGATCACGTATAATGTCTCTGTCATAGCGTATGTCTCCATCTTGCTGATTCAATGATACACAGTCTAGTTATCTAGTGTATGTAATTATCTCTCTTACATAGTTAGCCTTCAGATTTTTCCACATTATCTGCTTTGAAGCTGAGACTTGGCATTCCCAGTCTCCAAATATTTTCTGCATCCAAGCCCTGAAGGCTGAATGAAAAAGCTAAATTTTACTTAGCTTTTGTAAAGTTTCATACATGAGTTTTAAAGAAAAGAGCAAGGCTTTTAAAAACACTATAACATGAAAAATGATCAGGGGGCCTTGAGATTTGATTTTTCTTTTGAAATGTTATAATAAAATAGAAAGGTTAGAATAGAGGATTTGTCCTCTGCCAGTGATGGTTCTATTACCAATTTTCCCCTCACTAACTGAGTGATTTTGTACAAGTTACATAATTTTATACCTTAACTATTATCATTATTCCACTCATTAATAATAAGATGGTTATTACAAAACCTATTATCCTATAACAGAGTTTGCAAACTGTGTCCTATAAGCCAAATATAGTTTGCACATATCTTTTTCATAGTCCACTTTGTGGACCCAAATACTTTAATTTTGCATTTAATGCCATTATTTTACATTGAGAAATTTCATATAAGATCTATATCTGTTGAAAATTCAGATTACATATCAAAATTAGGTTCAAATTTCAGTTGCCTCTATAATAGTCTAGATGTAAGTAATAGTTTCTCTCAGTTGAGATAAGAATTTGCACTCTCCAGATCTTCACAGTCCTAACTGCTTAGTTATTTTTCTACTTAGAGGTTGATTATTAGTTATCATTTATCTGACAACTCACTTTGTTATCTAGATGATGTTATCTTTCTTGTCTCAGATGGCATGAGAAATTGAGATCTGCTGCATTAATAGATAATTCACTTTCAATGCCCTTCCTTAAGCAAGTACAAGTCAGGTACCCTTTTAAATCTCCCACTCTCCAATGATTGTAGCTTTGCATGTTAGGAAATGCATTTGTCAAGATCTCAGCTAAGTTGAGTCATGCAGCTGAGCTGAGCTGCTGGATGTCAAAATTAGCTGACTAAGAAAAGTCAGAATTAGCTGATTAAGACAATAAGTAAAGAGGAAATAACAGTCAAATCTGTATCACTTCCTACCATGGCACAAGCAAGAAGCTAACACAGGGGGAAAAGAACCAGCTCCCCCTCTTCCTTTTTCCCCCATGTAATGGCACTGCCAGGTGGGGTTCAAATGTATGTTGTGGCATAACTCACTGCCAAGAGAGACCCTAACAAAAGACTCCTGACATTTTATGCACTCAGGGGCTGGGGTAGGGGAGGGCAGTGGCTAGGAACAGAAAATTATTTAGTGCTGAGTCAGAATAGAGAAAGTGTTGGCAAGTTCTCCATCTCTTCTCTATTATAAGGGGTTTTCAGCAGACATGCCTGGGGAAGGCCTTGATTTAAAATACATATATATATATAAATGCATGACTAGTCCTTTAGACTGCAATACATTGCCTGTGCATTAAGTCTGTTCTGGAGAAGGCAGCTTTATGCCAGCAATCCTAGTATGCAAAGTTTCTGTTATTCCCTATGGTAAAACCTGCCATCACACTTAAGGCTTGGCCACAAAACAGACTCCTCAATATTGTATGACAGATTATCTATACTGCAGTAGGAGCTTGAATTTTGCCTCTGACTGGCTAAGTATATGTTTCTTCTATCATTTTAGCAGGGAATCCACCTGGTGTTTTTTTTCATTTCCATGTATTTCTTAGGAAGGATGTATTTTGGTTGCACTCTAAATTTTTACATAGATGATGGATAAAGTCAATTATGCTAAATCTTTCTTGGCACTGTCTGCAAGTCCTGATTAAGTATGCAGCATTCAATGGCTAATCAAGACCAATATTCTTAATTCCATATCTTTTATCATTCATTTAGTAGAAAACTTCTCCATTCAATAGAAAATAATCAGCGCTATTTTGAGACTTTGACTTCTTTCTGCATTCTCAAGGATATTTTAAGAGGATATTGTCATGGTCAGGTTCATGTGTCAGCTTGACTAAGTGGTGGTATCCTTCTGTTTGGTTGGGCAAGTGCTGGCCTATCTGCCGCAATGAAGACATTTCATGGGATTAGATCATGATCACGTCAGCTGCATCCGCAGCTGACTCCATGTGTAATCAGCCAACGGGAGTGTCTTCTGCAATGCATGATGCTCACTCTAATCACAGGAAGCCTTTTAAGGAGGATTCAGAAGAGAAAGGCACTATTCCTGCTTCAGCTGGCGAGCCTCTCCTGTGGAGTTCATCCAGACCCTCCATCAGAATTGTCGGCTTCACAGCCTGCCCTGCGGATTGATTCTGCATTCCTGCGATCACACAAATATTTCAAATGTGTTGATCTTTTCTGTGACAATGAATAGCTGTCAGAAGATACTTTTTAAGAAGGAAGAAAAGAGACACCCATTTAATATGTCCCTTCAAGATAAACCTGTAATGGTCTGCCCTGAGGAGACAAACACCCAACCTGCAGTCTGCCTTGAGGAAACAGAATTTACAGAACTCCAGCCTGCCCTGAGGAATGTACCATCCTACCTTTCCTTGAAGAGGTTAACTCTACAGTGCCTGATAAACCTATAACCGACAAATCTGAGGAAATAGCCCTCACTGTTTAGTCTGGAAAAATTCATCCTGTTACAGAGGAAACTGCAACGGAATGCCCTGAGATGACAGACTATGAGAGCCCACTCCTCTTCCCTTTTAAAATAATTTACCACATGTGCTGGTTTGAAATAATGTATGGACCCTAGAAAAGCTATGTTTTAATCAAAATCCCATTTCGTAAAGGCAGAATAATCCCTATTCAATACTGTATGTTTGAAACTGCAATCAGATCATCTCCCTGGAGATGTGATTTAATCAGGAGGGGTTGTTAAACTGGATTAGGTGATAACATGTGTCCACCCATTTGGGTGGGTCTTGATAAGTTTCTGGAGTCCTATAAAAAAGGAAACATTTTGGAGAATGAAGGAGATTCAGAGAGAGCAGAGAATGCTGCATCACCACAAAGAACAGAGTCC
The DNA here is from genome assembly GCF_023851605.1 of Tamandua tetradactyla. NCBI lineage: Eukaryota > Metazoa > Chordata > Mammalia > Pilosa > Myrmecophagidae > Tamandua > Tamandua tetradactyla. Next base: position 122,430,062 of record NC_135330.1, read on the forward strand.
ACAGCCAGCGACCTTCGGAGATGAAGAAGGAAATCACCTCCCACGGAGCTTCATGAAACAGGAAGCCAGGAGAGAAAGCTAGCAGATGATGCTGTTCACCATGTGCCCTTCCAGCTGAGAAAGAAACCCTGACTGTGTTCGCCATGTTCCTTCTCACTTCAGAGAGAAACCCTGAACTTCATTGGCTTTCTTGAACCAAGGTGTCTATCCCTGGATGAATGCCTTAGATTGGACATATCTATAGACTTGTTTTTAATTGGGACATTTCCTTGGCCTTAGAACTGTAAATTAGCAACTTATTAAATTTCCCTTTTTAAAAGCCATTCCATTTCTGGTATATTTACATTCTGGCAGCTAGCAAACTAGAACAGATTTTGAACAAATTTTGTATTTGGAAAAGAAAAAAAAAGTCACAATATTAATTTAATATCAGTGGTGATTATCTGTCTGTATCTCCTATTCTTCCCTGAACTCAATGTAGCCTGATCTTTGAATCCCTAGAGTCTACAGCAGTTACTGACATACAGTATCCATTTAGTAAATATTTACTGAATGAACCTTCCCTCTGAGGATTGCACTTGCTCTGAATTGACTTTATGTCTACCTCTTCAGTGTTTCTAGGAGCTTATAAAAGCAATAAGAATATCATAAATCTTCCACGTTAGTTTCCCTTGGGTAATGCATGATCTCACTTTATAAGAATATGTGGAAGTTAAGGGTATATAAGGAGACAGAGAAGAAAAGGAATAATTAACGACTTCTTTCTTAGAGAGGAGCTTGTGTTTCCCTTGTTGAAGTGTGGCACCATTGAATAAAATTTACCAAATTCCTTTACTACATAACATGCTGATGGTGGGCTTGTGAGTCTATCAATAAAGTAGTATGGTCCCTAAGTTGGTGATGAAATACTAGCATATAACACATCTTGGAAGACTGGCAGTAAAATTATTTCTGAAAGAAAGTGAACAAATGCAGTTCCCCTGTTTCTATTCAAGAATAAAGAAATGCATTTGAAATTATAATTGAACAAACGTGTTTAACTCCTCCTGGAAAACTGAGGAAAACTTGGATATTTAACCAGGAAATAAAAGTGGGAAATTTAAATCTAGAAAGAATCTTATATTTACTAAACACACTTGCAAGAGACTGTGAAAATTCTATAGCAACAACTATTAAATACAGAATAGCAACAGACTAATTATATTTAAAGTTTGGGAAACAATTTCTTGGGATAAAATGTCAAATTAAACTGAACAATTATTTTGATCCATGCCTTGCCACTGGACAGTTTATTTAAATGGAATGCTTTTCTTCTTTATTAATGGCACTTAATATCATGGTATCGAGAGAAAATAAACATATCCTGCACATTCAGATATTTACCTTATTTCTCAGTATTGATGAACATTATTCTGAAAAAGAAAAATCATAACAAACATGTTTGCCAAATGGCAGTGCTATAAATACTGTTGTCATAAAATATTGTTATTCTACACATTTCTATCTGCGTGTGTATGCAAAAATACTACATGTAAAAATAAAATGTAGATGTGTAGTATATGCAATCAGTATCAAAACTTTCAACTGTTGAAAATTTATTATAAGACCAGTTAAACTATTTGAAATCTAGTTTACTATCTCCAAAATGGTCAACTACATATAATTCATTTTATTCACTTGTCAGATTTAATGTCAAGATTAAATATGATAATGTATTTTAAAGTTACTTTGAAAAGCACAAAATGGCAATGTTTATGTGAATTTTTATAAAGCTTTTTAGATAAATTATTTAGCAAATCTCTCAATATATTATTCTCTACATTTGTCTTGTATGATCCTAAGTAAATTTTCTAATTTTTTAGATAGATTTGTTTCTATTTCAAAGACCTTTCCCAACAAACAAACAAAAAAGTCTTCTGACACCTATTCACTAATGTAGAAGAAGAACAGAAAATATGGTTGGGTACTAATGAAGCTTCCACTTCCTATCCGCCTCTTAATTTCAGCTGGTGCAGCCTGTCCAAGACCTTTACTGAGAAAATTATTATTCTGAACATAAGCACATCTCTTTAAATGTTTGTCCAGAAACTGGTGTTTCATCATGTTAGGCATTGTGGCATTATGTTTCATTATACAATAGAATGACCTTATGTTTTGACAAGAAGAATTGCCAATTGCCTATTGAAAATCGAAAAAGAGGCCACTTTCATATGTGCAGATTACTGGTAACGATTTGATTCAAAACTGGAATGGGATTATGTTAATCTCTTTATAAATATGCATGTATAAGTTTGTATATATTTCTTTATTTTAGCAGACCATTTTAAGTATCCCAATGAAATAAAATACACAAATAATAATTTGATATATAAGCATAGAGCCTTTATTTATTCACTGAATCTGTTTTATTGCAAGACTATCTGCCTGGGTAAATTAATGATAGAATTTTAAACATATGACAGAATTCATGCCATCCAGAAAATTTATGAGCTGTAAATAGTTTGCTTCTATAAAGCATATGTATTTGGATCAAATGATTGCTTACAATTCCTAGGATCCAATTTTTTGGTTCAGATTTGGACAAATATAATAGGATCTACTCTAAGAGTATTCTCAGGTAGATAAAAATCCTGAGGTTATTTTTTTTTAACATTTCATACTTATGTTAAGCACTCATTAATGTCTTCAATTTCTATAAATTCCCCTGATTTTTAATTTATAGAAAGAGCTTGAACTTTTTTCTTAAAAGTTATTTGAATCCTATGCTTCTATTCTTAATATGATCTCAAAGATTTTTTTGAAAAAATACATTTCAATTCCAGAGCATGGGACTTATATTTAATGGTGGCTTGCTATTTCTAAAGGAGGGAAGGAAAATATTCACATGTGCCCAGTTTCAAACATTGTTTTATTTAACACTTAAGAAGTAACAATTTTTTAAGTGCACTTTGCTTTGGAAAAATAAATTCTGGGTTCTCTCCTTTGATTTGACCTTCTCCCATATTTCTTCAAGAGACATATTACTGGATGATAAAATATACATTTCTATTATTTTATATGTGAGAAATTATTTGTCTATTTCTTATTTTATTATATTTTCTTCTCACAGAACTTGCTTTTGATTACATAATTTCAGTGACATGCCATATATTTTACTTTGAATTCTTCTCTGCTAGAATCTGCTCATATTTCTTTGACTTCTTTTCTTCTATCTTAATCAATTTCTTCTGGATTTTAATTATACTCTTACAATGTATTTTTTTTTACAGATTTTATTAAATATAACATGGCACTGATTAAAGCATGTAACATTAATTTATCTACTCTTACAAATCAAAAAGCAGCCAAATAGATGATAAAATGATGATTTTTTATAGATCTTTATATTTTATCTTTTTAACATAAATAGCATAAAATATGTTCATGTTATGTTTAACATAAATACATTGTGCTATGTTTTAGCAAAAATATGCTTATGTCATATTTTAACATAAAATAATATATCATTTTGATTTAATTTTTCAGTCTCTTCATATCTTATCCTTACCTCAGTCCTTTGAAGCCTGTATTCTAACTTCTGACTCTCTGAATATGTTTATTCTAAATATTTCATATCAGTGAGATCATATAATATTTGTCCTTCTATATCTGCCTTATTTCACTCAGCATGATGTCTTCAAGGTTCAATCATGCTATTGCATTTATCAGAACTCCAATCCTTTTTCTGACTGAATAATATTCTGTTGTATCTATAAGCCACATTTGTCTTTCCATTCATTGGTTGATGGTCAGTGGGTTGCTTATATGTTTTGAAAATTGAATGATGGCACTGTGATCACAGGTGTGGAAATATCTGTGAGAGTGCTTTGCATCAGCTCATCTGGAAAGATTCCTAGTGTCATGTTAATGCTATACGTAACTTTCTGAAGAACTGCCAGAATATTTTCCATAGCATCTGCACCATTTTTCATCCCCACCAGCAATGAATGAGGCTTCCTACTTATCGATTTCTTCTCCAATACCTGTCGTACTTTTTTACTAGTCATTCCAATGGGTGTGAATTGATATCTCATTTTGGTTTTGATTTGTATTTCCCTAATGATAAATGATGTTGAGCTTCTTTTTCATGTATTTATTGGCCATTTCTTTATCTTCTTTGGAAGAATGTCTGTTCAAATCTTTTTACCATTTTTAGTAGTTTTTTTTTTTTTAATTTTTGTCATTGAGTTGTAGGATTTCTTTATATTTTATAGGTATTAAACACCTGAAGATGTTTCCCTACATTTTCTTCTAGAAGTTTTATTATGCTTATTCTTATATTTAGATGTTTGATCCACTTTGAGTTAATTTTTGTATAGGATGTAAGGTAAGGCTCTTCCTTCATTCTTTTGGCTATTGATATCCAGTTTTACCATCCCATTTATTGAAAAGACTAATTTTTCCCAGTTCAGTGGATTTGGGGCCCTTGTCAAAAATCAGTCGACCATAGATATGGTGGTCTGCTTTTGCACTCTTGATACAATTCCATCGGTCAATGATTATGTCTTTGCGCCAGTACCATGCTGTTTTGACCATGGTGGCTTTATAATAAGCTTTAAAGTCAGGAAGTATTAATTCTCCCATTTCATTCTTCTTTTTTAGAATGCTTTTAATTGTTCAGGGTCTCTTTCCCTTCCAGATGAATTTAATAGCTAGCTTTTCCAACTATTCAAAGTAGGTTGTTGGAATTTTGGGTGTTGAATCTGTAGATCAATTTGGGTAGACTTGACAGCTTAACTATATTTAACTTTCCTATCCATAAGCAGGGAATGTCTTTCCACCTATTTAGATCTTCTTTGATTTCTTTTAGCAATGCTATGTAGTTTTCTGTGTATAAGTCCTTTATGTCCCTAGTTAAGTTCATTCCTAAGTACTTGATTCTTTTAGTTGCTGTTTTGAAAGGAATTTTTTCCCTAACTGATTCCTCAATTAGGTCATTGCTTGTGTATAGAAACATTACTGATATTTGCACATTAATTTTATATCCTGCCACCTTGCTGAATTTGTTTATTAACTCAAATAACTTTTTTGTAGATTTCTCAGGATTTTCTAAGTATAGTATCATGTCATCTGCAAATAATGAAAGTTTTACTTTTTCCTTTCCAATCTGGATGCATTTTATTTCTTTGTCCTACCCAATTGCTTTAGCTAGAACTTCTAGTACACTGTTGAATAATAGTTGTGACAGAGGGCATCCTTGTCTCATACCTGATACTCCTGTTCTCTTTCCTGTATCTATAGTTTTCTCTTTTCTAGATATTTTGTATAATAGATATTGCAAAGTACAGTCTTTTATGTCAGGTTGCTTGCATTTAGCCAGAAGGTTCATTATTTCTGAGGTTAGTCTATGTTGTTGTATGTATCTATAATCCATTAACTTTAATTTCTGAAAAATATTTCCCTAAATAGATATAGTGCATTTTGTTTTTCATTTATAGTTGAAGTTTTTGGATAGATTCATTGACTACAATAAATTTTTATTTCAAGATAAAGTGCTATCTCAGAAAGACTTCCCAAAAGTGCAATGGTATGGCATAATATTTAGTCTATGGAATTTGAAATCAGATACGATTATGAATTCTCTCTCTTTCACTTATTAGCTTGTATGACATTCAGCAAGCGGGTGGAATAACTTCACTGAGATTCACTTTCCTTCTCATTAAAGTGGATATGAAATGAGATAGCATATGCAATGCTTTCTTATATATTAGTTTCTTACTAAATAATATTTATTTGGGGGGTCTTGCAAAATTACTCTTAAATATTCTCTTTAGTTGTGTATATTTTACTATATACATATTCCAGGCATAATTAAATCTAGGTCACACTCAATGCAAGGTATATAGAATGAATGAAATATGAAACCTTCCACCAAAGAGTCACATTCCAATAGGGAGTACAGGAATATAAATATATGATTAAAGTGAAACTCCAAATAAAATAGCTTTGGAAAAATAAAATTTGTCTGAAATTTTTTCAAAGAGGTGAAACTAAATGAGGTATTACCATTTTGTAATCAAAGTTATTGTGAATTAATTAAATTGTCTAATTTTATTAATACTTATCTTTCTCTTTTTTAATTCTAGGTTTGTCCACTAATTGATAGTTTTTGAAAGTGTTAATGACAATTAGTTCCATGAGTTATATTCAAGATTACACTCTCTGTTTTAAATATTTAGAGTATTGATAAATGTCATTTTGATTGATTCCATATAGATCCACATTTTTGCAAGGTTACTCTTTTTTGATGTATAACATATACACAGAAAAGAGCACAAATTATAACTTGCCACTCAAATAAAAAATAGGTCATGACCAGTGCCCCAGAAATCCTTCCCATCAAGCATGTCTTCTTCAAGTCACTGCTTCCTGTACCCTAAAGGTAACAATTGTCTTGATTTCTGTCATCATAGATTCATTTTGCCCTTTGAAAAACTTTATATAAATAAAATAGTATGTGTTTTTTAGTGTTTCACATTTCTAGCTCAATAATATGGATTCATCCATGTTGTTACATGTAGCAAGGTACTCATTTTTATTATTGCATATGTTTTCCATTGTATGAAAAGTCTATAATTTACCCATGTATTCTTCTGTTGATTGAATACATGGATAAATATTTGAGATATTTCTAGCTTTGTACTATTATAATCTATCACGGCCGTTCTTCTACGTAACTTTTGGTACAGGCATGTATCTATACCACATAGGACTGGAATCAGGGATCAGAGGGTTTACAAAGGTTCAACTCTACTAAACACTGGCAAATAGTTTTCCAAAATGATTATGCAGTTTTACATATCCACCAGAAGTGAATGAGAGCTCCATTTGTTCCATATCTAGTCAACACGATATTTTTATGTCCATTTTTGAAAATTTAGCCAATTTGGTGCATGCATAGTAGTCTGTTTTGTGGTTTAGTTTTTCATGATTCTGATGAAAGTTGAGTAATCATGCAAATGTATACTGGCATTTTGGTTTGCTGCTTCTGTGAAATGCTTGCATATCTTTTCTATAGCATGTCTTTCTTTTAATTTTTGATTTGTAAGAGTTTTTCTTAAAATATATTTGTTTTTTATTATATACATTCTGTGTATGTGTTATACTTCAAAAAGAGTAACCTTTCAAAACTGTGGATCTTTATGGAGAGTATTAAGAATAACTCTCACACTGTGTGGTGCTTTTTTACTGTTAATGGTGTGTTTTGATAACAGATTTATTTTAATTTTCTTCAATATACCATTCATTTTCTTTTTAAAGAATAGGTTTTGTGGTCAGTCTCAGAATTTCTCACTACCCCAAATTCAGGTATTTTCACTTATATTCTAGAAGCTTTACTGTTCTGCCTTTCACATTTATCCAACACATCTGGCGATAGTTTTTGATTATAGAGAGAGTTAGGAAAGAGGATCTATTTTCCCTCAGTAGTATCCAAGTTACAGACAATCCCTTACCTACTTCTCTACTTAGTTATAACACATATGAAGAATTCATAAAAATGAGCCTCCTCTGAACTCTTCATTTTGATTCCTAAGTCTATCGTCTATCTTTTGGCAACTCTGAATATATTCCAATTTCTATAGCTTTATACATATACATATATATATATATATATATATATATATATATATATGGAAAAGCAATCCATTCATATTTTTCCAACAGTGAATACTGTTCTACTGAGTGTGTTTATTTATTGGTTCAGTTTTCTTGTAAATAACCAATTAGCCTTCAACGTCACAGGGTGCACACAACTGAGACTCAAGGGGACTTCTAGCTGGAATACTTCCATGGCCTAGGGACTCTTTTGGCCTATATATAATACAAAATTCAAAATACTATTGGCACAGGGGCAACAAGTTCTTGGCTGTTGCTAGCTATCAAGAGTAGGCAGCCCAGTCCAAGATCCTATCCGTGTCAGTATGAAGTGCCAAGGGGCCCAGTTTCTCACTGACCAACGAATGACCCTGTGCCAGTTTGAAAATAGTATGTACCCCAAAAAAGGCATGTTTTAAACCTGATCCAATATTGTGGGGGAAGCCTTTTCTTTTAATCCTGATTTAACACTGTAGATGGGAAACTTTCAATTCGATTGTCTTTGTGGTGATGTGACACCCAACAGTGAGTGTGTTCTTTTGATTAGATGGAAATGGAGACCATTCTGTATGGTCTTGATTAGATTACTAGAGCCTTTAAAAGTAGAAACACTGTGGAGAAAGACATAGCCATCAGAAATGACAGAGCCAAAAGAAACTTCAGATCAGAGCTGATAGATGGAGAACAGAGACAGGGTGCTTGGATGCTTGGAGATGCCTGGAGTCCAGCAGACATCACCATGACATGTTAAACAAGCAAGAACCTAGAGAGAACCAAGTGCAGCCAAGAGAAAAAAGTCAGCTCTGGCGAAGTAAAGTGAGGAACCCCCACAGGAATAGAGACTGAAGGCAACAGAGCCCAGAGGCATGGGACCAACAGATTCAGCCAAGTGACTTCCCAGCTGACAAAGTTCTTCTAGAACTACCGGCTTTTTTTGAATGAAGCTAACCTCTTGTTGGCGCCTTAATTTGGACCATTTCACCTCCTTATAACTGTAAACTTGTAACTTATGAAATTCCCCTTTTGTAAAAGCCATTTCAGTTCTGGTATATAGCATTCTGTTAGAAGCATACAACTCCTGCACTTTTCCTTTTCTATACACCTGAATTTTATTGGCTGCTATCTTAACGAGGACAACTGTATTAAAATTTGAGAGACAGATTAGCATGTACTTTTTATTTAATTTGATTTCTTTGAAATATTTGCTTTTAAGTATATTTTGACCTTGTAAAAATAAGCCATGATTTACTACTTATAAATCACTCCATGGAAGATATTGTGAAATAATATGGGATTTTATCAGTGTGGGTTCCAGAGTAGTCACGGGGGACAACCAGAAGGCACGTGTGAACGAGACTGTTAAAGTAAAAAGAGGACAGCATTCACTTCGACAACATCCATGTCAGCGAACCATTTTCCTTAGCAGCATTAGTATTTTGTAAATGAACTAAAAGTATCTGATCATTTGTTGTGGTTATTTATCCTAGTTTCCCAAGATCTAGCTAAATGAAATGATGTGCTTAAATATATCAAAATAATTTCAATTACTTTGCCTAGGTAAATTTGGGGTACACAGCTAATATTTACTAACTCATTATAAAAAACTAGTAATGTGGGCGGCTACGGTGGCTCAGCAGTAGAGTTCTCGCCTGCCATGCCAGAGACCTGGGTTCACTTCCTGGTGCCTGCCCATGCAAAAAAAAAAAAAAAAAAAAATGGTAATGTAGGAAATTAAGCAGTGAAAACAGCACAAATTAATAATTTGTGGCACTCTAAAAACCTCTGTAATAGGATCTGAATTATATATATATGTTATGCTTAAATTTCTATACACATACTTAAATACAGACATAAAAAATACTTAATACAGGGAGTGCAAGGGCAGTTCAGTGGTAAAATTCTCACCTTCTATGCGGGAGACCCAGGTTTGATTTCCGGCCTATACACTTCCCAAAAACAAACAAACAAGCAAACAAAAGAAAGAAAAAACAAACGTAAATTTTACAACTGGTGCTGCAATAATAGGATACCCAGATGAAAAAAGAATGAAATATGACCTCCACCATACAGCATCCAAAAATAAAAATTACTTAATGCAAATTCTTTATTTAGTACACAAAATATGCATTTTAATATTAATAAAGCTTACTGTTTTTAGATGTTATGATCATTAGTTTCTAATGCAAAAATAATCAATATTATGCAAATTCAAAAGTGGGCTCATTTTGAAAAACAGGTGCTCGTATTAATGTATATTTTAACAGATGAATAAAATCCTATTCCTTTATAAAATGTATGTCTGTTAAAATATGATGCTGATGAAAATTTATTGATTTAGATACCTATATTCTAATGTAAAAAAACTAATATAGGTATATACACAATGAAATATTAATTACTGATTTCTAAAATTGAAACAGAGTATGAAAATTTTTGCTCCTTTCAAATCCCTGTGACTTCTGAGTTGGGATTAAGAAAATCACTAAACCAGTCACGGGAAACCCTAAAACTAAGAGCTACTAGTAGGAACAAGAGTTCTTTCTTCTATTGTTTTTACTTAATATATGAACAATACAAATTAAGTTAAATTGGTAGCAATAATAACCCATAATGAGAAGTATGCAATTTATCATAGTAATCTTTTAATGGATATATAATTCCCAATCAAGCATTAATTTTAAAGAGAATGATAATAAAGGAAATCAATTCCTGATCTATGATATGCATCCCTTATGAACTGCAAAGCAGTATATTTGAACTTATATCTAATAATTTCTATTATTTTCTAATAAAACAAATATCTAAACAACAATATCTGAAAGCATATTATGAATTGGCAAATATTTGTGTGTGGATCAAAACAATTTTTTGTGAGCCTGCCTATTATTCTTTTTTCTTTCAGAAAAAAATTGTTCCTGGTTTAAAAACAGGAAATATCACCTTATCTATTTTCTGTACTCAATGTCTTAAAGTACTTATACCACATCTTAATTATTTTTTATTCCTTGGACATTCTATCAATGTATGTATAATTAGTGCAATGTTGCTGCTTCATTAAGTACAGTGTTAAAATTTTAGACATGACCTTTTTTTCTTATTCTTTTTCCTGTGTTGTTGGTTTTCAGAAGAAAGCATGTGCTTAAAGAAACTATGAAAGTGTTCTGTGAAGGAAGTAAAGTGCAAATTACAAATTATTGCCTAAATGATGAAAAGAAACTTTTATCAGTAATCATTATTTTCTAATGAATCCTAAAACATTTCAAAATAATAATATACACTAAAACCCTTTATTCCCTATAGTCTTACTCAAGAAAACCCAAATTTAGGAAAATATTTAAATCTATTTTCTTTTCTTTCCTTTTTATCTTTTCTTCTCTTTTGTTGGCTTGTTTTAATATATACGTTATTAAATTTAGAAAAGCTGTGAGAGTTGAGAAATTCCCCTTTGAATTCCAATGTAATGTAATATGTTTGAATTTTTTAAATAGAGATGCTGCCTATAGAGTTGTATTGTTAAACTGTGCCATTAAAACTAATTTCATTCAAATTATTATATTGAAAAGATGCTTTAATGTTGTGTGAAAATAACACCTCTTTGTTAATTATATAGAACTTTTTCTTTTTCATCTTAATAGAAGAATCTTCATAATATTCCAGTAGAATATATCTGTTATTCATTTTATCAAAAATAGTGTGTTGATTTTATACTTGCAATTATGCCATAGAAATTGAAATGTTTATGGAGGGCAATTAATGCACCATTTTCAAACCCTTACATGTTTCAGAATTTGCCCTTAAGTTTCATGCAACATCTAGAAGAGAATCAAACCTACATGGAATTTCAACTATTTGGCAGAAGAATTAATGTTAAGATGTTGATACTTTTCATGGTTTATATCATTTGATCATTGATAGAAATGTTTTTCTTTTTTTCCAGTCTTAGTCAAAGCAAAAACAAAAGCAGAAACAAAACCTTCATTTCACACTGCTTTTTTGGCTTAACTTTTCATAATTTACCACTGTGTAGCAAAAGCTTGGGTTACACCATTCCGTCAGGTAGATCTCCTTCACTGGCTTTCTCTTTTCACAATTTTTAACATTTTTCAAGTAGTTTTATAAGAAATGTCTATGTTATAAGATCAGAAATTTCATGGAATGATGGTATGAGTCTTTGCTCAATATTTATACCAGAATATTTAAAATAGAAATAAAATAATTTAACTTCATTTAATAAGAAGAAATTACTGACCAAAGGATTTAAACTCCTTGCAAAGAGTGTAGTACTATTATGTCCATCTCACTAACATAACTTCATTTAAATTATTTTTAAATTGAAGTTTAAATTATTTTAAAGTTTTCATTCTTACAGAAGCAGTAAAAACTAATTCTTAAACCATTCAGTCTTTCATTTATGAAAGAAACTATTGACTGGAGGTCCACTCTGATCTGAGGTCTGTGCTTGGCACTGCAAGCAAAAGGGTGGGGAAGACAGATGTGTCCTCCCCAGTCATGAAATTTACATTGGAATGGTGAAGGAAGAAGGGAAAATGCCATATTATTACTTTAAGCTGAGACATCAGAGAATATACTCCTAAGCATTTCAACTAGTCTTTGATAACAAAAAAAATCTTTTGAACATTTTAAATGAGAATTAAAGTAATTGCAAGATAAAGAAATAATGAGCAGAGTCTGATAGATGACAACATATGTCCAGAAAGTGACAAAGGCATACTACCTGATTCTAGTTGAAGTTATAGAAGAAATATAGTTTTGGGTGATATTTAGGCAGTCCATTAAAACCATTATTTTATGTTTTATTTTATTCTTTTGGTTAGGATTTTAAAACCAAAATGGGATGAGTCTAATGATACCTTGGTAGATAAAAGTAGTTAGATGGTTAATTGAACTGTCATAGTGCAAGATTTACTGAGTGACGAAAAAACTTGAGAAACTTGAACAAGTCTTACTTTGATTACTGTCACCAAAATAAAGTCCTCCTTTACCTGAATGAAAAAAAAATCCAAGCAAATCTTCTTTTCTTGTTTATTTTCCCTCTGGGATACCTGATTGACTACAATAATTACTACTTTTTACAAACTCTCAGATTTGGAGCAGTAGGATATCAATTAAAAAAAAACTTACTTTTACAAAAATTCCAGTTCATATTTTTGCTATTTACTGCTTTCCACAGTTCAGGGAATCCAGCTGTGCAAATCAACTACGAAGAAAAGGCAATGAGAGGCAGTTTGTGTACCTACTTGATTAACTTGGGAGTTGAATTACAGTTCTGCTACTCATCCTGCTATGCTTTTCCCTTGTTTGGTTAGTTTTAAAAATACAAATAGCATTTTATAAGTTGGGTAAGCATTTGCTTTAATTCCAGAAAGAGCAGTTGACCTGCTATATTGACTAGAAATTTGGATTGTCCAGTTTATGGGGAGGTTAATAAAATGCTTCTCAAGCAATAACATTATTACTTCAGGCCATTTTTTCTAAATCTTAACCATTTCTTTAAACTAACAAATTCTGAATTTGTTTATGCTCTATGCATTTAACCAAGGAACAGAACTGTGACAATTTTTATTTTATTCCTTTTTCTTCTATGTTTCAAGTATCCATCTTTTCATATGTAAATGATATAAAGAAGAGAGTTTACATACATGATAAATGTCTTTATAGAACTTTCAGTTTAATAGTAAAGATAATGGTTAAAAAAATTATTCTAAGGTGAATTGAGTTCAGTTGTGGTGCTCTTGCAATGAAATTTAAGATGCTCCAAAAGCATATATTTGTTTTATATAGTCTGCATTGTCAAGAAAGGATTTCTTATGTAAGGACATTTAAAATGAAAGATGAATGGCAACTAGGAATTCTTAGGTGAATGTGGAATGGAGAGAAAATGCAGTGGACAAAACACGATTTACAAACCTGAGGTGAAAATGTAAGATACTTTGCAATAAGGAAAAGGCAAATGTAACTGAACTGGAAAGACCAAGAGCAGAACAAAAGTTGAGGCTAAAGATATAGGCATTGATATGTTCATGCAGGGTCTTATATGAACTATTTTTATTTCAAGTTAAAAAAAACAAACTGATATCAGGGGAAAATGGAAGATTTAATTAAATCATTTAATTGGAAGTCTAGGAAGGCTGCCAACTTCATTCATGGCTGGATCCAAGGGCTCAAATAACATTGTTAGCAGTCAGTCATTCTATCCTTTAACTTCTGTCCTTGGGAGAGGCAGAGTATCTCCTTGTTTTATGTGGTATGTTAAATAATGGTTTCCCAATATGGTCATATCTAATTCTTAGAACCAATGAATACATTATAGTTCAAGCTGAAAGAGACTTACAGATGTGATTAAAGATCTTCAGTTAAGGAGATTATTCTTGACCACGGAAACACACAAATATGTATACTAATGGAAACACATGAGTACATGTAAGGTAGAAGCAGGAGGGTCAGAGTTAGGGTAGGAAAAGTGATGATGGAAGGAAAAGGTTACAGTGATTCAAGATAGGGACCAGAAAGGCAAGATGGAAGGAATCCTCTAAAAGCTGAATAAAAGGAAGGAGATGGATTCTTCCATAAAACCTCCAGTAAGAACACAGCCTTGCCAATATTTGATATTTGATATTATCTCAAGAACTATAAGGTAATAAATGTGCCATAATAAATAAACAGCACTAGGGATCTATTTTAGTTTCCTAGCTGCTAAAACAAAATGTTACAATGGATTGGTTGAAACAACAGGAATCTACTGGCTCATGGTTTTGAGACTAGAAGTTCAAAATGAAGACATCACCAAGGCAAGGATTTTTCCCAATACTGTAGCATTCTGGGGCTGACTGATGGCAACCCTTGGTCCTTGGCGCATGGCAGCAACTTCTTTCTCTTTAGGGTTCCATTGACTTCCAGCCTCTTGCTGCTCTCCGTGGCTTCTCTCTTCCTCTGACTTTCTGTTTATAAAGAACTCCAGCAATACATATCAACCTGACTCAGTTGAGTCATACCTTAAATGAAGTAATGCCTAAAATAAATCTTGTCTGCAATGGATCCACACCCACTAGAATTTGGACCAAGATCAAGAACATGCACAAACTGTGGTAAAGAATTCAATCCACTATAGAATGTACCATATTTAATTTCCAGTTTAGTGAAAAGAAACAGTCTTTTTCCATATGTGGGGCAAAAATTTATTAACAGACTAGTTGGTCCAACTTGAGGTATGTGAACATCCTGTAACAAATACCATGGTCATGGGAATGAGGTCTTCTAATTGGCAAATTGGGGCATGCTGACACTTCTCGTTCTAAGAGGAAATTTGTGTAAGAAGTTGTTCTCCCTTCTTGATCCCCATGGAATAGATACTCATGGGAGGTATGCTGGAGATCTCATGGACACATTCAATATCCATCTCCCAACCCTTGCCTACCCCCTTCCTTTTCTCTGTGGGCACATTTGTGTTTCAATATGTTTCCATTTCTCAACCCAGGAGATACATAAAGAATAAAGGAAAGAACTGGCAATACTTTAAACCTGGAAATCAGGAACAAGAAACACAGCTGCTTATTAGGGGGTGAACTCTCAGTGTAAGGGCCTCCCTCCCCTACCTCCTATAAATACCACACCCTTGGCAGCAAAAATTTGTCCCTCCTCTTTTACTCAAAATGGGGCAAACAAGCTGTCATCCATTGACCCTGACCTGAGTGGTTGACCTCCATGGGTGACTGGCCGTGATGGGATCTCTTCCCCTGGACTTTTGAACCCTTTGTGCTATAACAGTAATGAAGAAGTCATTTGCTAAAAGTGTCTTTTGTGCCTAAGCCTGTATTCCCATAACACATCATATAGCAACTTGCTCCACAAGATATGGGCTTCTCTTAAAATAGAATTTGGCAAGTGATGCTAATTGGACAACAACATAAGAAAAGAGGTAGAGAGAGGGAGGAAAGTAGAAAAGGGGAGAGAGAGCATTAAACAATTATGTCAATGTGACAGATGACAGAAAAGAATAGAATCACAATTAAAAGTATCACCAAACTTTTTACCATTTTCAATTAGTTAATTGTATTTATGGAATCCATATGAAAATTTAATGAGTTTAATAGTAAATATTTATATATGTTTTATACTATATACATTACACTATTAATATTGTTCATTGTATATCTCCTCATTGTTATATAAATTTCATTATGGCAGGGATTTCTGTATAATTTTTCTGCTGCTGTATGCTCAGGACATACCAGAGCACGTGCCTTACAGTAAGTACTCTATTAATATTTATATTGATTTATTAATTAATTAATTCAAGCCCGCATAAATTATAAAATAAATAAGCTAATCATTAGGATTTTGGACAATTACTTCTGCTTTTACATAACTCTTTTTTTAGTAACCAGTTGAATCATAAAATTATAAGGAGCATTCAGATTCTTAATCTCAAATATTAAGATAAATTGTGACAGTTTATTAATTCTATGTATATAATATTTTTAAGTAAGAATTTTTAAGTTGTCTATGTCCCAACTATGATAATCTAAGGGGCTTTAGTAATGAAGTCCATTCTAGCTTGCTAGCTACTGGAATGCAATATACCAGAGACAGAATGGCTTTTAAAAAGAGGAATTTATTAAGTTGCAAGTTTACAGTTCTAAGGCTGTGAAAATGTCCACACAAAGGCAAGGTTATTAAAGTGTCCAAATAAAAGCACCAACAGAAGCTACCTTCACTCAAGAAAGGCTGATGAAGTTCAGAAATGTTTTCTGTTAGCTGGGCGGGCACATAGCAAGGTCTGTTAGTTTTCTCTCCCAGCTTCTTGTTTCATGAAGCACCCCAGGAGTGTTTTCCTTCTTCATCTCCAAAGGTCTCTGGCTGCATGAGGTCTTATGGCTCTTAAGATTTTCCCAAAATCGTTACCTCTTAAAGGGCTCCAGGAAACAACCACGCCTTGAGAGGGTGGAGACACATCTCCATGGAAATCATCTAATAAAAAGTCACCACCCACAATTTGATGGGTCACATATCCTTGGATAATCAATAAGCTCCCACCCAGCAATACTGAGTGAGGATTAAAGAACACAGCTTTTCTGGAGTGCACAAGATTCAAACCAGCACAAGTTCACAGTCAATATTATCTTTCACTTCCAGGAAACCTAGCTTTATAAAAGCTCTGAGTGTTGTCTTCCCTCTTGTAGGTAACTTTAGATAGGCCAACCTCCAGAAAACTCTCGTTGAGACACTTTCATCTCAGCGTTACCTAGAGTGTATCTTCTTCCAATAGCTTTTATACTTGATCCAGTTCTCAGAATACATCATTGCATATGATATAGCAGGATGTAAGATACTGGTCAAAAGGCAGTATCTTACACTCCAGATGCTTATGTCTTGTTTCATAGAAATATAACTCATCCAAGAGACCAAACAATAAATTTATCCAATTTGTACTTTATTCACTTAAATAGAACTATTAAACATCACTTTTACAATCAAACTATCTTTGATTGCAACCTCTATTTTCTATATTTCACTTCTTTCACTCATTTTCTAAGTACTACTTCCTGTTTTATATATCACTTTTTCTAATAGGCTCCCTTCTTTGAATTTCTATTAATTCTAATTTTCTCTATAATGCTTCAAAGATTATTTTTCTAAAATGCAAATACTATTATAACATCATTCAAAATTCAGACTCCTATGAGGCCTATAACATCCCATTCACAATTTCACCCTCATTCATTTTTCTGACTTCATCTTCCATTTCTTCAATGGTAATGTGAATTCAAGCTATAATATTGTACTGGAAATTTCTTGAATAATAATGTGGTATGGCAATTCTTTACATAGAACATGATATTCTATCTATATGGAATATATTTATCCTCCTGTCCATATTTTGTTTATTCATTTTTTCATACATTCACTCATTCTTTTACCCATCAAATCATTTTTGAGCCCCCCAGTTTTCTGAGCACTATTTTAGAACACTAAAAAGAAATGAAAAAATATTCTCATTGAATTTCCAATCTTATTTCATATGCAGTGTTATATGATCCCTCTCTGTTGACAGTGCAACACTTTCCTTGCAATAGGATATATAGTAATATGATTGGTTAATTAAAAATAAGTTAATTTTTAACAAAAGAACAAACAACCCAATTACAGAATGGGCTAAATATATGAATAGGCATTTTTTTGAAAAGCAAATACAGATGGCTCAAAAGTACATGAAGAGATACTCATTTTCATTGTCTATAAGGGAAATGCAGATCAAGACTACAATGAGTTACCACCTCACACCTATAAGAATGGCTGCAATTAAACAAACAGGAAGCTATAAATGTTGGAGAAGATGTGGAGAAATTGGGATACTTATGCACTACTGGTGGGAATATTTAATGGTGGAGCCACTATGGAAGACTGGTGGTTTCCTAGGAAACTAAATATTGAGTTGCCCTTATGACCCAGCAATAGCATTACTTGGTATATGCCCAGAAGATCTAAAAGCAATAACACAAACAGACATTTGCACACTGGTGTTCATAGCAGCATTATACACAATTGCCAATAGATGGGATAAAACAAATGCCCATCAAAAGACGAATGGATTAACAAAATGTGAAATGTACATATGATAGAATATTATGCATCAGTAAGACAAAATGATGTCCTGAAGCACATGATAAGATGGATGAACCTTGAGGACATAATGCTGAGTAAAATAAGCCATACCCAAAAGGATAAATATTGTATGGTTCCACTTTTATGACCATAGAAATGGTAAAATCAGAGGCTTTAATACAGAATATAGGGCACTTAGAGATACATAGAAGCTAGTGATGGGTAAACAGTTAGCTAATGAGGTTGAACTTCAATGTAAGGGAATAGATAGAAGTGAAGGTGGTTCTCTAGTGGGTCTATAAGTAATATCAGCATATTGAATATGAACAAGATTGAAATGCTTTGTATAGACCTATGTGTCCCACTGATTAACACTAGAAATATAAATTAGTTCTTGCAAGAACTACTTCAAAGGTATGATTCATGTGCAGGGTGTTTAAATCCAGGGCACATGGGGAAAACTGCTATTCCATGCTATGAGCTACATCCAAAAGGAAACTATCAGCACTACCATGGCAACAGCAGAGGTAAATAATAGGGGGAGGGACAAGAGTTAAGAGGAGGTTTAGATTTCCTATTTGGCAAGCGTGTGTTTATTGGTTTTCTTTCTCCTGGGAACAACGAAATTATCTAAAATTGAGAGCGTTGATAGACTGTGGACTTTGGACACTATGCGTGATGCCTGATGAAGGCAGGTGGCTGAAGAATACACTGACTGAGAAACAGATCGGTGAGTGGTGATGTATACATATGAAAAGCTGTTTTGCTGTCAAAAAAGGAATGGAGTCATGAGGCATGCAATGCTGTAAACTGACATGTGGGACCTCTGGGGAAGCAAAATAAGCCAGAAATGAAAGAACAATTATGGTATGGTCTCCTTTAGAAATGCTTATAAGAAAATAGGGGCCTTGACTGTAAACTTTTATAGCAGACACATTTAGTCTGAAGTGGTAACTATTATTTCAGGGTTCCTAGAGGCTGATATATATACATATATACACACATATACACATATATATATATATATATATATATATATATGTCATATACATATATACATATATACACGTAACCTGATATTTAGAGATAAGAATGAAGCCTATCATCTCAGAGTTAAAGTAATATAGAACATAGATGTAAGGAAGACATTGCCTATATTTTAGAATCACACATTCTCTTTGAGATCAAAGAAAGAAAATTTTATTTGGTCTGGAACCTGTATTTTCTGTAACACATAATGTAAACCTATCCGTATAGATCATTTGGACATTTGATCAGGGAGCCCAGGATAAGAAAGAGGTTCTTTAATCCTGTATAGCTTAATGTAATGCCTGGTACATCTTAAGAGTATATTAAGCAGATCATCAAAATATATTGGAAAAGTCCCTTGAGGGATGGGAGAAAAAATATGGGACTATTAAACTTTGTCATCAGGGAATTCCCTGATACTGTGTCAAACTTTAGGGCTACTTAAATTAATAGGCCAAGCCCTTGATCTTGAGACTTACCCTTGCAAAGCTTATGAAGTAGTGGAGAAACTCAGCCCACCTATAGGTATGTCTAAATGTTACTTCTTGCGGACCTCTTTTGTAGCTCAGCTGTGGCCTCACTCTCTCTAAGCCCAACTCTGAAAGTGAAACCATTACCCTCACCCCTATGTGGGACATGACATTCAGAAGTGAAAATCTCCCTAATGGTGTGAGAGATGACCCACAAGGATAAGTGTGGCCCTGGTACTGTGGGATCAACAATTCCATCCTGACCAAAAGGTGGAAAAGAAGCATAACTAATAAAGTATCAGTGGCAGACAGAGTTCAAGTAGAATTGAGAGTCTACTTCAGTTAGACATTGCTATCTATCATAAACTGCCAAACCCCAACCAGGACCATTCCAAGCCAATCCTAAAGAACACCTACGGCAATATATAAGATTTCATAAGAGTTCCATGCACTAGACTAACTTTCCAGAAACCTACATGATGTCCAGATGGGTCCCTGGACCAAGTAAGTACTGAAACCTAGAAGGCCCAGCCTCTCTAGAACATCAGATAGTTCCTTCTCCTTACCCCATATTATTGGCGGACCCTCCCAACATGAAAAATTTAGAATCACCATGGCCCAAGCACCCCTAAAGGGAGGAATAGAAACATTAAAGGTGATGGTGGAATTATACAGAGAAGATAGGATTTAACAAATGAATATGATTGCTGAATCATTAAATTGATATCTCTTTTAGTCTGTGGTATCTTAGAGCAGCTAGAAGTAAAAACCCAAAATTGTGGAATTGTAACCCATGCCAAACTCTGAAATATGTTCTGCAACTATTTGTGGTGCTGTGCTTTGAAATTTATTGCCTTTTTTTTGAATATATGTTATTTTTAACACACACACACACACACAAAGAAGTCAATGTGATGATGAAAAAATATTTATTTCTTCTAGCCTCCTATATTCTGGAGCAGCTAGAAGGAAAAATCTGAAAGGATGTTATGGTAGCCCATGACAAACCCTGGGATTTGTCCTGTAACTACTTGTTGAAGAGTGCTTTGAAAACTATTGCTTTTCCTTTCTTTGCTTTGTATGTGTGTTATATTATACAATAAAAAGTTAAAAAGAATAAGTTAATTTTTAACAGTAACTTATTGAAATGCATTACTGTATATTTTGTATTATGACTTTTATATTACCAAAGGTATAGATCATGGGATTAAATATTAAATAAGATAAATATGTTTGCTCTGTTTCTTAATTGTGTTTTGTTTTGTCATTGGTTACTCCTTCTGCTCAAGTCCTGTATTAGTGTTTTTCCAGTACACTTTTTTTGAATAGTTGTTTTAGTTCAATTCACTTCTTGAATCATAAGATTTTTTTTTCTTTTTGTAAAGCATTTTTTTTTTTAAAACATGGACAGGCATTGGGAATCGAACCCGGGTCTCCAGTACAGCAAGCAAGAATTCCGACCCTGAGCCAAACTTGCCTGCCCAACTTTTTGTAACACAGTTTTTGTTTGTTTTTTTGACACTGGCAGGCTCAGGGAATTGAACCTGGATTTCTAGCATGACAGATGAAAACTCTGCCTGTTAGGCCACGTGTAATACAATTTTATTACACTATATTGACATACCATATAATCATCTAAAGTATGCAATCAGTAATTCACAGTATCATCATGTAGTTGTGTGTTCGTTACCACAATCAATTTTAGAACATTTTTACCCCCAAAAATAAAAATGAATATAAAAAACAATCACTCAAAACTTCCCACCCCTTATCCCCCCTCCCTATTATATATTTAATTTTTTCTTTATTTTCTTACGCATCTGTCCATACATGGGATAAAGGGATTATTCAGTCAAAAGGTTTCACAATCAGATGGTCACCCCATAAGAGCTATATAGTTATACAACTATCAACAAGAATCAAAGCTGCTGGGTTACAGTTTAACAGTTTCAGGTATTTCCTTCTAGCTATTCTAATACACTTGAAATTAAAATGGAATCTCTATCTAATGCATACGAACAACCTCCAGAATGATCTCTCAACTCTATCTGAAATTTCTACATCACTGAAACTTTTTTTTGTTTCATTTCTCTCCCCCTTTGGTCAAGAAGACTTTCTCAATTTCATTATGCCAGGGTCAGGCTCGTGTCCCACATTGCCAGGGAAATTTATACCCCTAGGAGTCACGTTATTTGCAGAGATGGCTTAAAGATAGAGGCCACTATGAGTTCCAAAACTCATATGGAATTGCAAGGGACCCAAAATATCCAAGAGAACTGAAAAAGGAAGAACAAAGTAGGACTCCCACTTTCTGATCTCAAAATTTACTATAAAGCAACAGTAATCAAGACATTGTGATATTGGCACAAGGGCAGACATATAGATCACTGTCATAAAATTAAGAGTGCAGAAATAAACACATACTATGAGCAAGTGATTTTTGACAAAGTTGGCAAAACCATTCAATGGGGAAAGAATAGTCTTTTCAACAAATGGCACTGGGACAACTGAATAACCACATGCAAGAGAATGAAGCTGGAACATGATACCTTATATGGAAATTTACTCAAAATGTATCAAAGACCCAAATGCAAGAGGAAGAGTTATAAAATTTCTTTAAGAAAATATAGAGTAAACCTTCATGTCCTTTGATATGATTAAGTATTCATAACTATGACACCAAAACCATGAGCAAGAAAAGATAAACTGTATTTCACCAAAATTGAATTGTTTTGTTCTTCAAAGGACATCAAGAAAGATAAAAGAAAACCTACATAATGGAGGAAAATGTTTTCAAATCATATACCTGATAAGGGACTTGTATCTGGAATGTACTTAAAAACCTATTATAATTGAATAATAAAAGACCGTTAACCCAATTTAAAAATGGGTAAAGGATAGGAATAGACATTTCTTCAAGAAAGATATTCAAATAGCCAATAAGCAAATAAAAGATGCTCAGCATCATTAGTCATCAGAAAAATGCAAACCAAAATCACAATGAGATGCCACTTGACACCCACTAGGAAGGTTAGACTCAGAGTCAGATGATAACAAGTGTTGGCAAGGATATAGAGAAACTGAAATACTCATACACTGCTGATATAAATGTAAAATGGTACAGCCACCTTGGAAAATAATCTGGAAGTTCTCAAAAAAAAAAAAAAAAGGTAGAGGCCACATCTGAGCAACATGAGAGGTTCTTTGGGGGTTGAGTGACTCAGATTTAGCTTCTCCTCTGAAGGAATAATTTTCATACGTCCAGCCCCAAGATTGAGGGTTTGGTCTATTAAATTGTCCCTAATGCTTGTAAGAATATCAGGAATTCCCCAGGTGGGGAAATTTAATAGTTCCACATTTTTCTCAGTCCCTGAAGGGAACTTTGCAAATACCTTTTTATCTTCTGCCCAGATTACTCTAGGATGTATTGGGATGTTACATTAATCTTTGTAAAATAATGTGATCTCATTCCCAGTTTAAAGTTCCATGTAAGTATGGTGCTTGATTAAACTGACCACACAGGTTAAATTAGATAGTGTGCCAGTCTGAGGCTATTATGTATTCCAGAAAACCCATGTCCTTTAATCCTCATTCAGTATTGCTGGGTGACATCATTTTATTGTTTCCATGGAGATGTGGTCAGCCCAACTGTGGGTGGTAACTTTTGATTAGATAGCTGCCATGGAGATGAGTCTATCTTCATTCAAGATAGGGTCACTTACTGGTGTGCTTTAAAAGGGAACCATTTTGGGAAAAGCTTTAGAATCACCAGAACTGACAGAGCTCACACAGCTGGAGAGACCTTTGGAGATGCTGAAGGAAGACACCCCCATGGTGTCTTCCCGAGTGAAGATAACCTCTTGCTAATTTGCCTTAATTTGGACATTTTCACAGTCTTATTTTTAATTATGCAGCTCGGTTATATTTATTATTTTTTTCTCACTTTAAAACAGCTATATGGCTCACTAAGTGTGTCGAAGATACTTTACTAAAACTTCTATTGATTATATGCATTATTTTTCTACATTTTTGTGATATGCATTTTTCTGTGACATTTTAGTTTTAGTACACAGGAATTGTTTTCATTCCCCTGGAAACATTACTTAGTACAACATCATTTTTTTTTTTTGAAAAACTTGTGCTTAAATTCATACATCCATTAAATAAAATATATATCTTTTTGCCAGTTTCCATCCAAATATATTATTTGTTAATTTTAATTTCAGGAGTGTGTATATAATTGTTGTTGAAAGAGTATCACTAAGTAAGGACAATTTTCTTTCAAAATAATGAATGTTTCCTTTGTTCTTGAACCCAGAGTACTGAGGATTTATCAAAATATCCAGACTCATTAAGCATTGTGCCACCATAGGGATTCTGATTTTTAATTTAATTTTTTATAAGAGAGAAGTTTGGGGTTACAGAACAATCATGCATAAAAACCGGATTTCCTCCCTGCCCCCCACCCCACCCACAGACAATCATGCATAAAAACAGGATTTCAACCCTCTCCCCACCAACACCTTACACTGCTGTGGAACTTTTGTTACAATTGTTGATATCACTTTAAAAAATAGTTGCAATATCTTTTAACAGTAGTTACTTTTCCTACAACTGATAAAATATTACTAAATCGTATTAGCCATTATCTATAGTTTACATTAGGTTTATTTTCCCCCATACACCTCCGTAATAGTAACACCTTGTATGAGTGCAGTACATTTACTACACTTCATGAAAGAGCATTCTTTAACTTGTACTACTAACTATAGGCCTTCATCTACAATAGAGTTCACTGTGTTATACAGTCCTATGCTTTATCCTTCAATTATTATTCTAGTAATATATAGGTCCTAAAGTTTTCCCTTTTAGTCACATTCACCTATATAGTTCAGTGCTGTTGAGTACTCAAAATACTGTGCTACTGTCCATTTCCAAACTTTCACTATCAGCCTATTTAGAAAATATGTATAAGTTAAACATCAATCTCCACTCCCTAACTCCAATCCATCTCTCGGTAACCTGCATTCTAGACTCTAACTTCATGAGTTTGCCATTATAATTAGTTCATAACAGTGAAATCATTCAGTATGTGTCTTTTTACATCTGCCTTATTTCATTCAATTTAATATCCTCAAGGTTCGTCCACATTGTCACATGTATCAGGGCACCCTTCTTTTTTACAGCTGAATAATATTCCATTGTACATATGTACCAGCATTTGTTTGTCTATTCTTCCATTGATTAACATCTTTTAGAAATGTGAATAATACTGCCATGAATATCTGTGTGAAAATATGTGTTCAAGTACTTGTTTTCAGTTCTCCCAGGTATATACCCAGTAGTGGGTTGCAAAATCAAATAATAATTCTATACTTAGCTTCCTGAAGAACTTCCAAACTATCTCCCACAGTGATTGCACCATTTTACATTCCCACCAGCAATGAACGAGTGTTCCTTTTTCTCCATATCCTCTCCAACACTCTGCTTTTTAAATAATGGCCATACTAGTAGGTGTGGAATAATATGTCATTTGGTTTTGATTTTCATTTCTCTAATAGCTAGTGATGTTGACCAATTTTTCATGTACTTATTAGCCACTTGTATTTCCTCTTTGAAGAGATGTCTACTGAAGTCTTCTGCCTATTTTTTAATTGGGTTGTTTGTCGGTTTATAGTTGAGTTGTAAGATTTCTTTATATAGTCTAGATATTAAACGCTTATTGCATATGTGGTTTCCAAATATTTTCTTCCATTGACTAGGTTGTGTTTTCGCTTTCTTGAAAAAATTCTTTGATGCCCCAATTTTTTTTAATTTTTAGTTTTTTTTTTTTATTTTGAGGAGGTAACCATTTATCTACTTTTTCTTTCAATGCTTTTGCTTTGGGTTTAAAGTCTAAGAAACTATTGCTTACCGAAAGATCTTGAGGTTGCTTTCGTATGTGCTCCAATAGAAATGTTATAGCCCTGATTCTAATATTTAATTCTCTGATTCATTTTTAGTTAGTGTTTGTACATGAAGTGAGATAGGGTTATCTTTAATTCTTTTACATGTGGGTATCCTGTTCTCCCAGTACCATTTGTTGAATGGTCTTGGCAGGCTTATAAAATATCAATCAGCCATACACATGAGAGCCTATTTCTGAATTATCAATTCAATTCCACTGCTCAACATATCTTTCTTTATGCCAGTACCAAGATGTTTTGACCACCTAAGCTTTGTAATATGCTTCAAAGTCAAGAAGGGTGAGTTCCTCAAATTTGTTCTTCTTTTTTCAAGATGTGTTTGGCTATTCAGAGCCCCTTACTCTTCCAAATAACTTTGATAATTGGTTTTATTTAAAATAGACTGTAGGAATTTTGATTGGGATTGCATTGAATCTGTAAATCAAACTGGGTAGAATTGAGAACTTAATGACACTTAGTCTTCTTATCCATGAACATAGAATGTCCTTCTATTTACTTAGGTTTTCTTTGATGTTTTTTAACAATGTTTTAATGTTTTCTGTGTTGAAGTTCTTTGCATATTGGTTAAATTTACTTCTAAATATTTTATTTTTAGTTGCTATTATGGATAGACTTTTTCCCTTGATTTCTTTTTCTGATTATTCATTGCTTGTGTAAAGAGAAATTAGTGATTTTGGGGTGCTGATCTTGTACCCCACCCCTTTGTTAGCTTCATTTATTAGCTCTAGGAGTTTGTTGTGGATTTTTTTCCAAATTTTCTGTATAGAGGATCATATCATCTATAAATAAAGAAAGTTTTATCTCTTCCTTTCAATTTGGATACTTCTTATTTCTTTTTCTTGCATAAGTGCTCTGGCTAGATATATTGAATAATGGTAATGCAATGGACCACCTTGTCTTGTTTTAGATCTTAGAGGAGAAGCTTTCAGAGATTCACCATTGAGTACAATGTTAGCTGTGTGGGATTTTCATATATATCTTTTATCCTGTTGAGGGATTTTCTTTCTACTCTTATTTTTCAAAGGGTTTTTATCAAGAAAGTTTTGGATTTTGTCAAATGTTTTTTCTGCCTCAATCAAGATAATTGTGTGGTTCTCCCCCTTGAATTTGTTAATGTGGTGCTTTAGTTGATTTTTTAGGTTGAGCCATCTTTGCATACCTAGAATAAAATACCCTCCATTATGGTGTATAATTCTTTTAATGGGCTATTGGATTTGGTTTGCAATTATTTTATTGAGGATTTTTGCATAAATATACATTAAAGAAATTGGTCTGTAATTTTCTTTTATGGGAGTATATTTATCTGGTTTTGGTATCTTTATCTGATGTTGGCTTCATAAAATGAATTAGGTAGTCATTCCTCCTAGATTTTTTGGAAGAGTTTAAGCAGAATTGGTGTTAATTATTCTTGGAATTATTGTGAGAATTCATTTTTGAAGTCATCTGGTCCTGGGTTTGACTTGGTTGGGAGATTTTTTTTTTTGCATGGGCAGGCACTGGGAATCGAACCCACATCTCTGGCATGGCAGGCAAGAACTCTGCCTGTTGAGCCACCGTGGCCTGCCCTGCTGGGAGGTTTTTGATGACTGATTCAATCTCTTCACTTGTAACTGGTCTGTTGAGGTAATTTATTTCTTCTAGAGTCAGTGTAGAATGTTCACGTTTCTAGGAATTTGCTTATTTCATCTAAGTCGTCAAAAAATTTGTTAGCATACAGTTGCTCATTGTATCCTCTTATGATCCTTTTTATTTCTGTGGGGTCAGTAGTAATGTTCCCACTCTCATTTCTGATTTTATTTATCAGCATCTTTCTCTTTCTTTCCTTGTCAGTCTAGGGAAGGGTTTGTCAATTTTTTTGATTCTCTCATAGAACCAACTTTTGGTTTTGTTGATACTCTGTTATTTTTTGTTTTCAAAATCATTTATTTCTGCTCTAATATTTGTTACTTTTTTTTCTTCTGCTGACTTTGGGATTAGTTTTCTATTCTTTTGCTATTTCCTCCAGGGGTGTAATTAGATTTTTCATTTTAGCACTTTCTTCTTTTTAAATGTAGTTATTTAGGGCTGCTGGCTGCTTTTTATCCAATGAGGGTTGAAACAATTGCTGCCCTCTGAGCCAGGACCCAGTGGTCTAAGTTCACAATTCAAAAACCATGCTCAATTCGTGTCCATTTTTAGTAAAGGGGACTTGTATATACTTTTCTGATACCAGCAGCCAGCACTAGATCCTGACGTGGCCTGCCATGAATTGGGGGTTGGGCACCAGCCATTCCCACAGAGCAAACTACTCACAATTCTTTACCATTTATCAGTCTTTTACATGCCCTTCCCTGGATACTATACAGTCTTCTTTTGACCTCTGGTGTCCCAATACAGTTGTTTCAGACAGTTCCTGAATGTTTATGAGCTGCCTTGGAGGATGGGTGAGTCCCGGAGCTCTCTACTCTGGCATTTTTCTAGGATGTTCTCTGAGATTCTGATTTTTTGTCTCACACACACATACATGCAATTTTAAGTTAGAGAAAGCTGAGGCATTTTGGCAGGAGATTCAATTCGTATTGTGAAAGAAAATTGAGACTGAAAATGAACAATGGTATGCAAAAGATATGGGATTAAAATGGGAAATATTTTGGTGCCAAACGAATAAGTCTATAGTACATGTTATTATTTATCTACTAGAAAATGAAGGATTCACCGTATTAAATGAAGTTTTCCTTTCCTCTTGTGTTTATTTCAACTGTAATAAATAGGAAAAACAGGATAAAATTAATATATTTGACTTGATCAGTATTCATTCCAACACTTCAACAGGAAATTGAGATCTTCCATTCTTAAAATATCTGATTGTGTTTATAACAATTGCAAGGAGAAATCACCATTATCCTTACATGAGCAGTGAAAGATATAAAATAAATGAATAACTGAACACTTCAGTGCTATTCTTGTTAAAATTCATTAAAGCTTGAAACTAAGTAATCTTCATTATTTGTACTGAAGATTGAAGTATTTATTCTTCTAGTTCTACATTTTACTGATATCTAGGAGAAATATCTTTTTTAATCATCTCACTTTTACTTCTATTTGTGGAAGGAAGCTATAGTACACAGGTAAGTGCTTCGGGTTCATTAACAAGAAAGGAGAACTTTGGAATATTTTGTATATTTTAAATTATCTTATGTTTATGAAAGTATTATAAAAGGACTTTAAGCATAGGGACAAATCTTACATTAATTCTCATAATGTCATACTTAAAAGATTTTTTTCTCTGAGGTTGAGCCCAAATAGAAAAAAATGCATCTGTGTTGATATGTATATATATATATGTACATGTATTTCTGGAAATATATACATATATATGGATTTTACTCTGAAAGTCTAAATAAATATAAACCAGTTTTAGAGAACATAGAATGTATTAATGTATTATGTCCAGGATATGTTGTGCTATATAGTTACTTTACAGATAAATAAATGAATATGCAGTATGCAGACATCGAGTTCTGACATAATATTATAAGCAACTGTACATTAATGTGTCTCTTTCAGCAAGTGAAATTTCACAATAAAATTAAATTTTTGTACTGAAGTCATAAAAATTTGTGAAATTCTTTAACCTTGATAATGTAATAATTTTTTCTTTCCCTTCTTTTCTGTGTACTTTTAAATGAGAATATAGGTGGCTGAACACCAGAATGATTATAAAATATTACGTATTATTAAAATAAATGTTTTAATTTTTTCCTTATTCATTATGTCTGCTTTTAGAGCAGTACTATGTACTCAAAATAGAATAGCAATGTTTGAATATGTGTTTTTTAGTGCAAATTTCAAAGAAAAATTCCGTATATGATATAGCCAAAATTTAACTTGAAATTTTTTCATAACTCTCATATGATGCCTTTATTTTAATCATAATTATTATCTTGTCATAAACATTATTGAATGAGATGAGATGATTCAGAAGCAAACCTAACTTGATACCATTTTGATAATAAAACTTTTTCAGTTCCATAACACCCTTGATAGCATCCAAAAAACCACATCAGGAGGCATAATTGCATGTTTGAAGGTACCATACTATATACAATTTTAGATTTTAAATCTACCAATAGAAATTGCATCAATCTTCAAAAGAAATCTCATAAAGTAAGTATTTAAATGAAATGGTCTTGAATTTAACTAAAGAGAATGAACTTCAAATAAACAGTTACCCACCCCAAATGAAGCCACACCATTAAAATATAGCTTACTATGGGATTTTGGGTTTTGTTGTTATTGTTGAATAAATTGCTATTAATTAAATTTGATAAGTATGACTCTAAAAAAATTAAAACACTAAAATAGCCTTTATCATTTCTATTCTCAGCTGTAAAACCAGAGATTTTATAAGTTGAAAGCATAACAGAGCCAAGTTTTCTTGACTCTTTGAATGTGACACATTATATATTGTGAAGTTCTTTCCTACATAGAAATCAAGGAAAAAGTAAAATAAAATAAATTTAAAGCAGTAATTTGCAATTAATATACTAACATGATTATATCAATTTAAAGTGAGAATTACAGTGTTTGAAATCATAGTCCAATAAATTGTGTTCCAGGTAAGGAAACTTCCCATTTGTCCTGGACATGTGGGCAAACTGTGACACTACTTTGCATTTCCTCCTTCAATCACCAAATTCCCTCATTTATGCTTTGATAAAATTCCCAGTTTTTCAAATCAGTATATATTGCATGGAGATTTTCAAATCTTTTCATGGATTGGAATTGCTCCATTTGGCTAAACACACAGGTTGATTAGGGAATATGTGGCCAAGTTATGTCACAACTCCAGTTTTACAAACATGATTATGCTCTAAAATTTGTAAAATTAAAACATTGAAATTTAGTATAGCATTTTAAATCTGAAATATAAAATAAATAATAACTTTTTATCCAAACATGATTGTTATTTTTATCATATTCACTGCTAGTGGTATATTGATATATGCATATGTCCTTAAAAACTAGGAGCTATGTACTCCAAAAGAGATATGGCTATCAGATCAAATATTTTTCCCTTGAATCCATCATAAATATTCATAGAATCTTTTGGTAATATACCCAATTGATAAAAATTAGGTACCAGAATAAAATCAACCTCATGATTTTCTTGACAGAACAATAATTGGTTTAATGCAGAAGGGGTGGATGGACACAGAAAAAATAAATTCCAAACATGACACTTTTCTATTTTTAATTTGAGAAATACAATAGTTCCTATACCATAAAGTTATAATACTAAATGACATATTACACATAATGTACATATAATCATGACTAACATTGAATACATAGTAATTAGCTAATATAATTTTAATGTCAAATGCTTTGAAGATATTAAATAACTAATGGTAGATATTCTGGGAAGTTATTTATATTTTGATCGTTAAAACTGTAAATTTTGGAATATTATTCTTGAATCTGGAATATTTCCCATCTTACTAAGAGCTGGCTAAGCTTCTATATCATGACTAACATCATTGGTGACTCATTAACTTGTTCAATAAGTCTTTTCCCATTGACTTAGTAGTAACCTACATCAATCTACATAGGAACAAACCCTATCAAATCTGATCATTTTCTGTTAGTAGTAACCTACATCGATCTACATAGGAACTGACCCTCTCAAATCTGGTCATTGTCTATCGGAGCAAAGCCACCATTCAAGGTATTTGATTATTCCTGTATTATATAATCAAAGACCACCTACATTCCCCTGACATTTCTTCAGACTCAATCAAGTCTAACAATTTGGCTTAGGCAGTGCAGTCAGATCTACCATTATCTGTATGCTAGCATATTGTATAAGCATCACTGAAACAGCTATTTGCAGATCACTCACCTAATGACTTTGTGCTCAGCATGGTTCTCATCCTTTATTGGTCATACTCCCCATCAAAAACATGAGGAAAACAGATATTGCTCAACTCCCAAAATGCTTAAGCATTTACGATAAACGTACACAGGCATACCTCATCTTATTACACCTCACTTTCTTGCACTTTGCAGATATTTCATTCTTAAAAATTGAACCTTTGTGGCAATCTTGACTCAAACAAGTCTCTTGGCCCCATCCTTCCAACAACATGTGCTCATTTCATGTCTCTTTACCACATTTTGCTGATTCTTACAAGATTTCCAACTTTTTCATTATTATTAGGTCTGTTATGGTGATCAGTGATATTTGATGTCACTATTGTAATTGTTTGGGGCAGCACAAACTACATCCATGTAAAGCAGGGAACTTAATTGATAAATGTGTGTTCTAACAGCTCTGTGTACTAGCCATTCCCTATCTCTCTCCCTTTTAGGCCTCTTATTTCCCGAGACACACAATATTGAAATTAGGCCAATTAATAATCCTACAGTATCCTCTAAGAATTCATATGAAATGAAGGTTTGCACACATCTCACTTAAAATCAAAATCTTGAAGTGATTAAGCATAGTGAGGAAAGCATGCCAAAAGCTGAAATAATCCAAAAGCTAGGCCTCCTGTGCCATGCAGTTAGCCAAGTTGTGAATGCAAAGGAAAAGTTCTTGAAGGGAATTAAACCTGCTACTTCAGTGAACACAGGAATGATAAGAAAATGAAACAGTCTTCTTGCCAATATGGAGAAAATTTTAATGGTCTGGATAAATGATCAAACCAGCCATAATACTCCTTTAAGCCAAAGTGTAATTGAGAGCAAGACCCTAATTCTTTTCAATTCTATGAAGGCTAAGAGAAGCGAGGAAGCGGCAAAAGAAAGGTATGAAGATAGCATAGGCCAGTATATGAGGTTTAAGGAAATAAATCATCTCCAAGACATGGAGTTCCAAAGTGAAGAAATAAGAACTGATGTAGGAACTGCAGCAAGTTATCCAGAAGATCTAGCTAAGGTAATTAATGAAGATGACTACAGTAAACAATTCCAATGTAGATGAAAGAGACTTTCATTGGAATAAGATGCCTTCTAGAATTTTTATAGCTAAAGAGCAGAGCTCAGTGTCTGTCTTGAAGGCTTCATAGGACAGGTTGAGTCTCTTGTTAGGAGTTAATAAAACCAGTGACTTCAAGTTGAAGCCAATGTTCATACGCAGTTCTGAAAATCCTATGACACTTAAAAATTATGCTAAATTGACTCTGTGTATGCTTTATATATGAAATAGCAATGTTTGGGTCACAGCACATTAGTTTACACCATGGTTTAAGCCCACTGTTGAAACCTGCTGCTCATAAGAAAAGAGTCCTTTCAAAATGTTGCTGCTCATTGAAAATGGACCTGGTTATCCAAGAACTCTGATGGAGATGTGCAGTGAGGTTACTCTTGCTCTCATACCTGCCATCATCCAGTCTGCAGCCAATGGATCAAGGAGCAATTTCTACTTTCAAGTCTCATTCACAAGATACATTTTGAAAGGTAATAACTGCCAGATGCAGTGATTCCTATGATGGATCTGGGCAAAGTAAATTGAAAACCTGGAAAGGATTCACCAGTTTAGGTGCCATGAAGAGTATTTGTGATTCATGGAAGCAGGTCAAAATATCAACGTTGAGAGGTTGACTTTAAGGGTTTCGAGACTTCAGTGAAAGAAGTAACTACTGATATGGAAATAGCAAGAGAAGTAGAATTCAAAGTGGAGCCTGAAAATGTGGCTAAATGGTTGCAATCTCATGATAAAATCTGAATGGATGGGAAGTTGTTTCCTATGGATGGAGAAAGAAAATGGTTTCTGGAAATGGAATATATTCCTGGTGAAGATACTATGAATATTGTTGCAAATGACAAAACAATCTTTAGAATATTACATAAACTTCATTGATAAAGCATTAGCAGGGTTTGAAAGGGTTGAATCAAATTTTGAAAGATGTTCTACTGTGAGTAAAATGCCATCAAACAGCATCACACGCTACAGAGAAATTTTTCATAAAGGGAAGTGTCAATCAATGTAGTAAACGTCATTACTGTCATATTGTAAGAAATTTCCAGTCAACCCAATCTTCAGCAACCACCATTCTGAACAGTCAGCAGGCATCAACAGTGAGACAAATCCCTCCACCAGCAAAAAATTATGAATTTCTTAAGGTTTAGATGATGTAACACATTTTTTATAATAAAGCTTTTCTTAATTAAGGTATACACATTGTTTTTTTTTAGGCATAACGTTTTTGCAGACTTACTAGACTACAGTATAGTGTAAACATAACCTTTATACACACTGGAAAACCAAGGGAAAAAAAACATGTGATTCACTTTATTGTGATATTGGCTTTCATGGGGTGGTTTGGAACCAATCCCACAACACATCCAAGGTATGCCTGTAGGTTTTTGAGTATAAACTCCAAGTTTTAAAAATTCAGAGATGCATATTAGATTCTGCCCCATTTCTTACTCCAATTGGAATACATATACTGCATGTGATAGTAGATTTGTGTATAACTATTATTTTATAGCTAAATTACAAAGAAAAATAGATTATAAACTGAAAAAAAAATCTGTTTTAAAATTTCCTCTGCTCTTGCCACTTTAAAACACTCTGACACAGTTTCTTCTATTATATATATATATCTATTTAACATATTTTTATTTGAATTATTTCCTTCTAAACAGTAAAACTGTTTGAAATGTCACTGAAAGAGAATTTGATTTTATGCTAGATGCACACACACCCTGCGAATGTTTTCTAGTCTCTGTTTTCCATAGTGTGGTGGCTATAGATATATGCTCCAGAGCAAGAGCTCTGAATTCACCAGGTCAGCTAGTCACTGTGCAAACTTGGGCAACTTAATAGTTTCATTATTAATTCCCCTCATGTGCAAACTATAAAGAAGAAGAAAAAGAAGAGGAAGAAGAAGAAAAGAAGGAGGAGGGGGATGGGAAAGGGAAGGGAAAGGAGAAGGAGAAGAAAAAAAAGAAGTTGTTGAAGAAGAAAAAGTATATTAATAAGATGGAGAAAAAGCAAAAGGAGAAGGACATCACCAAATTATTTTAAGGAATGAATGAATGAATGCATACAAAATTCTGACAATAATAATGGCATAGAAAAAGAAATCAATAAATTAGTTCCCCTTAGTTTTGATTCCACAGTGGAAATGAAAGTTATTATTCAGGATTAAAAAAAAGTATGGTGAGTATGACTACTCCCAGTTTCCTAATGTCATGCTAGGCTAAGTTTAGTTTAGTTTTTGTTAGTTTGTTTGTTTTAAAAATCTCCCCAAGACACTGTTTTAATGGCTGTAATATGGGAGTGCAGATAATGAGGTTATCAAAGAACTGTTAGAAAACTAATTTTCCAAGATAAGTACTGTGAACTTCACACATTACAACCAAAATAAATTTAAAAATGGAAAAGACGTTAAATAATTTGCTTAGCTCCTTTAAGATTTGCATTTTAGTTTATAAACTCATTTGCAAAGAATTTGGTTCTACGTAACTAAACTTAATTCCACATGAAATTCCAAAAGATATATTTTTGGATTAATCATAATGATTGAGATTTTGTTCCTTAATTCCTACAATATATTAATTTAAAATATGTAGTTTCCATATGTTGAAATCAATGATTTTTTTAGATTTTTGAGCATCTTCAGCATCTTTTAACTGTTATTTCAAGTAGCTATAATCTAGCTTTCTATCTCTCCTATATTAAAATTTTGGACATAAAGACATTGATACTTTAAAACTACATGAACAGATTCAATGCAATACCAATCAAAATCTCAACAACTTATTTTTCAGAAATAGAAAAACCAATAAGCAAATTTACCTGGAAGGGCAGGGTGCCCCGAATTGCAAAAAGTATCTTGAGGAAAAAAAACAAAGCTGGAGGTCTCATGCTGCCCGACTTTAAGGCATATTATGAAGCCACAGTGGTCAAAACAGCATGGTACTGGCATAAAGATAGATATATCGACCAATGGAATTGAATAGAGTCCTCGGATATAGACCCTCTCATCTATGGACATTTGATCTTTGATAAGACAGTCAAGCCAACTCACCTGGGACAGAACAGTCTCTTCAATAAATGGTGCCTAGAGAACTGGATATACATATCCAAAAGAATGAAAGAGGACCCATATCTCACACCCTATACAAAAGGTAACTCAAAATGGATCAAAAATCTAAACATTAGGTCTAAGACCATAAAACAGAGGAAAATGTAGGGAGATATCTTATGAAACTTACAATTGGAGGCGGTTTTATGGATCTTAAACCTAAAGCAAGAGCACTGAAGAAAGAAATAAATAAATGGGCTCCTCAAAATTAAACACTTCTGTGCATCAAAGAAGTTCATCAAGAAAGTAGAAAGACAGCCTACACAATGGGAGACAATATTTGGAAACGACATATCAGATAAAGGTCTAGTATCCAGAATTTATAAAGAGATTGTTCAACTCAACAACAAAAAGACAGCCAACCCAATTAGAAAATGGGAAAAAGACTTGAACAGACACCTCTCAGAAGAGGAAATACAAATGGTCAAAAAGCACATGAAGAGATGCTCAATGTCCCTGGCCATTAGAGAAATGCAAATCAAAACCACAATGAGATATCATCTCACACCCACCAGAATGGTCATTATAAACAAAACAAAAAATGACAAGTGCTGGAGAGGATGTGGAGAAAGAGGCACACTTATTCACTGTTGGTGGGAATGTCAAAGGGTGCAACCACTGTGGAAGGCAGTTTGGCGTTTCCTCAAAAAGCTGAATATAGAATTGCCATACGACCCAGAAATACCATTGCTAGGTATTTACTCAAAGGACTTAAGGGCAAAGACACAAATGGACATTTGCACACCAATGTTTATAGCAGCATTATTTACAATTGCAAAGAGATGGAAACAGCCAAAATGTCCATCAACAGACGAGTGGCTAAACAAACTGTGATATATACATATGATGGAATATGATGCAGCTTTAAGACAGAATAAACTTATGAAGCATGTAATAACATGGATGGACCTAGAGAACATTATGCTGAGTGAGTTTAGCCAAAAACTAAAGGACAAATACTGTATGGTCCCACTGATGTGAACCGACATTCGAGAATAAACTTGGAATATGTCATTGGTAACAGAGACCATCAGGAGTTAGAAATAGGGTAAGATAATGGGTAATTGGACCTGAAGGGATACAGACTGTGCAACAGTACTGGATACAAAAACTCAAAAATGGACAGCACAATATTACCTAATCGTAATATAATTATGTTAAAACACTGAATGAAGCTGCATCTGAGCTATATTTTTTTGTTTTTTTATATATTTTTTGTATTTTTTATTTTTATTATTTCCCTATATTATCATTTTATTTCTTTTTCTGTTGTCTTGCTATTTCTTTTTCTAAATCGATGCAAATGTACTAAGAAATGATGATCATGCATCTATGTGATGATATTAAGAATTACTGATTGCATATGTAGAATGGAATGATTTCTAAATGTTGTGTTAGTTAATTTTTTTAATTAATAAAAAAAACTGCATAAACTTTTTGGGGGAATTAAATACTACTGAAGTTATTTAATTTCTACCAAGTATTTGGTTTAATTCATTTCAGGTCTCTGAAAAATGCCATTCTAGGTAGTAATATTAACATTTTAGGGTTAGTAATCCT
Source organism: Tamandua tetradactyla (assembly GCF_023851605.1). Lineage (NCBI taxonomy): Eukaryota > Metazoa > Chordata > Mammalia > Pilosa > Myrmecophagidae > Tamandua > Tamandua tetradactyla. Next base: position 122,467,421 of record NC_135330.1, read on the forward strand.
CATTTACATTTTATGTGCACAGGGTTGAGATAATGACACCTTTCAGTTCTTGCAACATGATGATCATTAGCTCTTTTGAACCCCTGTCTTGAATTTTGTATGTTTATGTGTGTGTGTGTTTGTATGTGTGTTCCCTTTTGCCCCCATATACTCTTTATATTATAGTCCTCTTATAGGTTACCATGTTCATGTATTTAATATATTACTTGATTTGAATGTGGCCTTTATAGTTTGCCAAGACAGTATAACAAAGTCCCATAGCCTAGTTGGCATAAAAAACAGAAATTTATTGTCTCATGGTTCTGGAAGCTAGTACAGTTTGGCTGTACTACAGTACAGTTGGCTACCCCTACTACAGTTTGGCTTCATCTTAATTAACATGATATACAAAAATCCTGTTTGCAAATATGTTTCCACTCAAAAGATTGGGTATTAGGATTTTCACGTGCCTTTTTGGGGACATGATTTAATCTTTAATGATGTGCATATGTTTCCAGCTCACTTAAATGGCTTCTATGTCAATGAACATCATAGAATTGAAGACAAGGTGATGTGAAGGAAGGAGTGAGTGGGCAAATGCGATGGAGTCTGCTGAAAAGAGAAGCAAAATGAAGAGTAAATTTTATCCATTGAATTTTACAACAGGTAGATGACCTTAATAATAGCAGAGATATCAGAGTGGTAAGGTATAAGCTACATTATAATTGTATGTTTAATAATGAGGAGATAAGAGAAAGCAAATATAAACCAATACCTGGATTGGATACCTGAAGTATATGAAGTTTTCATGAAAGTTCTCATTGGAATTTCTTTGTTGGTTGGTTTTTGAATGGAAAAGATGTACTGATATAAATATTTATGACAAAAATTCAGTTGAGAGGGGAAAAATGAAAGTAAATGAGGATAAGAAGATGATAAGAAGATAATCCAAGGCGTACTGTTTCTGAGAAACCTAGTTGGAGAAAGATTCAGAACGGAGGTGGAGTATTCAGTCACTTTAAATGATTTCAGTAGAAGAGAGTGGATTGAAAAACAGGTAGTTTTTCAAGATTAAGTTGATGGAAATTAGAGTTCATATAATACAGCTGCATTTTTTTTTTAACTGTCAAAGAAAGAGAGTTGCATGCGTCAACTGTGAGGAGAGTTTTTTTGTTTTTGCTTTTTTTTTTTTTGGTGAAAATGAGAAACTGAGCCAACTCAATAAATGAGGCAATATTTCTTGGCAATTTTGAGAACCCACCAGTAGACAGTGAATTTATAGCTAATTTATGTGATTTTCCTTAATAACAATAATACATTTGGGTGTATAAATATATATTACAAAGGGCCCATCAGTGTTCAGGTACTGACAATTGGATATAACTGAAAAGATCAATGTTGGAGGAACTTGGTATATTTTAATAGGAATGAAATGATAAATGTATCATAGAATCTAAAGAATACATGAAACAAAAGAAGGAAAAAATATGTAAGTAAATAGAGAGAACTACCAAGGAAAATTTGTAATTAGAATACTTGAATGAGCATGTTGGAGTGAATGCTTGAATAATTATAATTACAATTGAATAAGGAGAACAATTTCCTTTTATATAAGTTAAAATGTGTGACTACAGAAGCTGCTAATGAGGGAAAGTAATGAATATAATTGACGAGGTGACCAAGGAATAGAGTGACTAAGAGATTGGATGTGCTGTCCATAAGACTTGTGAAGTCACTCAAAATTCTTGAGTATTTGAATTGGGTGGGAAAATCATCTACAAAAGTTAAAATGGTGAGTGTTAGGAGGCAATGGATTACGTAATAAACATAAGAAATGGATGAATCGAGGTGGATGGAATGAGGCTCAAAGAAGCAATTAACAAGAGTGTATAAGAATGATAAAGAAATGGCTTGCAGAGCGAGTGAGATGCACAACCCCATATCCCGACACTGAGGTTGATCCCATATAAAATAACAAACTGAGATGGCTTCCATGAAAACAATGTTTTAAGTTCTTAAACACATGTTAGTTAAGGAAAGATGTAATAAATATTCAAAGAAGATTCTAGGCTGGTGGGGGTGTGGAAGAGAGATGTCAAAAAGATTGTTGGCCAAATCCAAGGCATTAGTTGGATGGTTTGAATGTTGAAAAGGACTGATCATTTGGATCATGGGATAGAAAATAGAAAGAAAAAAATAGAGAGCACTGTAAAAGGAAGAGAAATCATCTAGGGGGTTTACATTTTATTGACACCAATTAAAAGTTGAACGTGAGGGAGGATAGACTGAGATAAGAAGAAAAATTGAAGAAGACTGACCAAACTAGAAGTTCTGGTTCAAACTAGAAGTAGAACCAGATATCTTATTTGTATGTATATGCATTTACCTTCAGGTAGAGTTGTTAGTTACACAGTTTGAAGAAATACAATTCTCATGCTCATAAGATGGGGAAAAGGATGAAAATTGAGATAATCCATCATATAAAGCTAGACTAAACTTGTTAACACAAACTGAAGTATATATTTAAAACTATGGAACAATTTCAATTATAAATGCATTAAATGTCCAGGTATGAAATAAAATAGCAGTGAATAGAATTTAACAACATTTTAAAAGCATAAGACATAATTATGAAGTAAATATTTCCCAGATTGTGAGGCTTGATTAACATTATGCAACGCATATATATATGGCAAAGTATATCAATGGTCAAATAAAAAAAAACATCCGATGGACTCAATAGATATTTAAAAGGCCTTTGAATATAGTCAACATGCATTAATCATAAACTCTGAGTAAACTAGAGATAGAATGATAATTTCTCAAATTGATTAAGAATATTAATAAAAATGAGTATACAATATACAGTAAATGATTATGTAAGTTTTCATATATGTTTTCTATTTAAACATTTAATTGCTTTTTGTTATATCAAAGTATAAGTTATAAAATCCATGATGTAGCCTCGAGAGCTTTTGATTGAGTTACACCTACTTCCTCAATGTCATCCCACACACTTTTTCATCCCACTCTTTGTTCTGCACCAGGGTCATCACTTGTGTTGAATTCTTTCCCTGTGATGCCAGGCTTTCCTCTTCATATAATCTATTCCCTTCAGTTCTCAGAGAAATTGACTGCGGCTACCCATATTATTGAGATTCTCTAGCTATTTGCTACTGTGTCACCAAATTCATCTCCTTCTAACATCAGTGCACTGCTGCTCATGTCCTTTTAAACTCCTGTGTCCATAAGGAGAAAGATATTGTCAGACCTATACATTGATTTAGGTTTGGAGACCTAAGATTTATTTGCATGCTTTCTCTTAGTGGGAATCCTCTACAGTATAAGTATTCAAGGGTAGCAGGACCTACTTTCCATCCCAGAAGAAGAAATAGATAATATTTTTCCCTCTCCCCTAGAACCAGAATACAGGCAGGCACACCTACCAAGATTCTGCATCTGGGTGCACAGCTGGTTCAGTGGTAGAATGCTCACCTTCCACGCGGGAGACCTAGGTTTGATTACCTTACCGTGCACCCCCATAAAAGATTCTGCATCTAGAGATCATTGCAAAAGGAAAGGAGAGAGGCAGCAAGACAACCTTTGAACTCCACTGCCTAGCAGGTGTGGTTGTGACAATGATGATGATGATGATGATGATAATGATACTGGCAGTAGCAGCAGTGTCCTGAGTTGAACGTTCCTGTGATGTGGCTGAGGCAACCAGAATCTTCACATTTCAGCCTGTTTTTAAGCCTGGACCTTCAGATTTACCGTAGATTTGTATAAACTATATAATTTACCTCCTTGAATGCTATGGATGCCAGTTTGTTATGTAAAAGATAGCATAGATAAAACATAAAACATAAAACAAAATTTGGCTTAATAAAGCTTAAAAACTTGAACAAATAACCACTCAGCTTATCTGGAAATAGATTTTCCAGCCACCATAGAAGTCCTTCCTCCAAGTGCCTCATCCTCATCAAAATCTTACCATCCAACTTCCGGAGAAGATGGTGGCTTAGTAAGAGGCGCAGGTCTTAGTTCCTCCTCCAGAACAGCTACTAAAGAAGTAGAAATGATACAGAACAGCTCCCGGAGCCATGACAGAGACCAAGAAGACAGCGTACCCCATTCTGGAACGGCTGACTGGCTGGGAGAACCCACTACAGTGAGATCGCCAAGGGGCATGGGCTTCCCCGGGCCGGGGCAGCAGGTGACCAGAGTCCCTCCCTCCCTCCTTCCTGGGCCGGCTGTGAGAATTGGACAGGCGGTCCCATCAAGCTGCGGTGGCTGGTGCTCCCCCCACGCGCGGCCCCCCAGACCAGCTGGGAGAATTGGATCGGAAATCACCAAGCCGCGGAGAACAGTGACCGGGGTCCCTTCTAAACACGTGGTTTCCCAGTCTGGCTGGAAGCGGTGAATAGGCACTCTTCCAAGCCACGGCGGCTGGTGCCCTCCCGCCATGCTTGGCGCCCTGGGCCGGCTGGGAAATTTGGACAAGTGCTCCCCCAAGCCACGGAGGCCAGTGACCCTCCCCATGCATGGATCCCCGGGCCGGCTGGGAGATTCGGATTGGCACTCCCCCAAGCCGCTTCAGCTGGCGACCCCACCCTACAGCAAGAGTTTTCCAAAGTTAAAGGAGCCACAGCATCTTTTACTGGTGGAACCCACAGACAGATGAGCGCCATGAGCGCCACCTACTGGGCAGGATAAGAAAAACAGAACCCAGATATTTCACAGAAAAATCTTTCAACCTGCTGGGTCTTACACCCAGGGAAATCTGATTAAATGCCCAGATGCCAGCAAAAGATAACGGATCACACTCAGAAAATTGAAAATATGGCCCAGTCAAAGGAACAAACCAATAGTTCAAATGAGATACAGGAGCTGAGACAACTAATGCTGAATATACGAACAGAAATGGAAAACCTCTTCAAAAACCAAATCGATAAATTGAGGGAGGACATGAAGAAGACATGGGCTGAACAAAAAGAAGAAATAGAAAAACTGAAAAGACAAATCACAGAAATTATGGGAGTGAAGGACAAAGTAGAAAAGCTGGAAAAAACAATGGATACCTACAATGGTAGATTTAAAGAGACAGAATCTACATGCAGTGAATTGGAGGATGGAACATCCGAATTCCAAAAAGAAACAGAAACAATAGGGAAAAGAATGGAAAGATTTGAACAGGGGATCAGGGAACTGAATGACAATATGAAGCGCACAAATATACGTGTTGTGAGTGTCCCAGAAGTAGAAGAGAAGGGAAAAGGAGGAGAAAAACTAATGGAATAAATTATCACTGAAAATTTCCCAACTCTTATGAAAGACCTAAAATTACAGATTCAAGAAGTGCAGCACACCCCAAAGAGAATAGACCCAAATAGGCATTCTCCAAGACACTTACTAGTTAGAATGTCAGAGGTCAAAGAGAAAGAGAGGATCTTGAAAGCAGCAAGAGAAAAACAATCCATCACATACAAGGGAAACCCAATAAGACTATGTATAGATTTCTCAGCAGAAACCATGGAAGCTAGAAGACAGTGGGATGATATATTTAAATTACTAAAAGAGAAAAACTGCCAACCAAGACCCCTATATCCAGCAAAATTGTCCTTCAAAAATGAGGGAGAAATTAAAACATTCTCAGACAAAAAGTCACTGAGAGAACTTGTAACCAAGAGACCAGCTCTGCAAGAAATACTTAAGGGAGCACTAGAGTCAGATATGAAAAGACAGAAGAGAGAGGTATGGAGAAGAGTGTAGAAAGAAGGAAAATCAGATATGATATATATAATACAAAAGGCAAAATGGTAGAGGAAAATATCCAAAGAGTAATAACACTAAATGTTAATGGACTGAATTCCCCAATCAAAAGACATAGATTGGCAGAATGGATGAAAAAACAGGATCCTTCTATATGCTGTCTACAGGAAACACATCTTAGACCCAAAGATAAACATGGGTTGAAAGTGAAAGGTTGGGAAAAGATATTTCATGCAAATAACAACCAGAAACGAGCAGGAGTAGCTATACTAATATCCAACAAATTAGACTTCAAATGTAAAACAGTTAAAAGAGACAAAGAAGGACACTATCTACTAATAAAAGCAACAATTAAACAAGAAGACATAACAATCATAAATATTTATGCACCGAACCAGAATGCCCCAAAATACGTGAGGAATACACTGCAAACACTGAAAAGGGAAATAGACACATCTGCCATAATAGTTGGAGACTTCAATTCACCACTCTCATCAATGGACAGAACATCTAGACAGAGGATCAATAAAGAAATAGAGAATCTGAATATTACTATAAATGAGCTAGACTTAACAGACATTTATAGAACATTACATCCTACAACAGCAGGATACACATTTTTCTCAAGTGCTCATGGATCATTCTCAAAGTTAGACCATATGCTGGGTCACAAAGCAAGTCTTAACAAATTTAAAAAGATTGAAATCATACACAACACTTTCTCGGATCATAAAGGAATGAAGTTGGACATGAATAATAGATGGAGTGCCAGAAAATTCACAAACACATTGAGGCTCAACAGCACACTCTTAAACAACGAGTGGGTCAAAGAAGAAATTACAAAAGAAATTAGTAAATGCCTCGAGGCGAATGAAAACGAAAACACAACATATCAAAACCTATGGGACGCAGCAAAGGCAGTGCTAAGAGGGAAATTTATTGCCCTAAATGCCTACGTCAGAAAAGAAGAAAAGGCAAAAATTCAGGAATTAACTGTCCACTTGGAAGAACTGGAGAAAGAACAGCAAACTAACCCAAAAGCAAACAAAAGGAAAGAAATAACAAAGATTAGAGCAGAAATAAATGAAATTGAAAACATGAAAAAAACAGAGAAAATCAATAAGATCAGAAGTTGGTTCTATGAGAAAATCAATAAGATTGATGGGCCCTTAGCAACATTGACAAAAGGAAGAAGAGAGAAGATGCAAATAAATAAGATCAGAAATGGAAGAGGAGACATAACCACTGACCTCACAGAAACAAAGGAGGTAATAACAGGATACTATGAACAACTTTACGCTAATAAATACAACAATTTAGATGAAATGGACGGGTTCCTGGAAAGACATGAACAACCAACTTTGACTCAAGAAGACATAGATGACCTCAACAAACCAATCACAAGTAAAGAAATTGAATCAGTCATTCAAAAGCTTCTTAAAAAGAAAAATCCAGGACCAGACAGCTTCACATGTTAATTCTACCAAACATTCCAGAAAGAATTAGTACCAACTCTCCTCAAACTCTTCAAATAAACTGAAGTGGAGGGAAAGCTACCTAATTCATTCTATGAAGCCAACATCACCCTCATACCAAAACCAGGCAAAGATATTCCAAAAAAAGAAAACTACAGACCAATCTCTCTAATGAATATAGATGCAAAAATCCTCAACAAAATTCTAGCAAATCGTATCTGACAACACATTAAAAGAATTATACATCACGACAAAGTAGGATTCATCCCAGGTATGCAAGGATGGTTCAACATAAGAAAACCAATTAATGTAATACACCATATCAACAAATCAAAGCAGAAAAATCACATGATCATCTCAATTGATGCAGAGAAGGCATTTGACAAGATTCAACATCCTTTCCTGTTGAAAACACTTCAAAAGATAAGAATACAAGGGAACTTCCTTAAAATGATAGAGGGAATATATGAAAAACCCACAGCTAATATCATCCTCAATGGGGAAAAATTGAAAACTTCCCCCTAAGATCAGGAACAAGACAAGGATGTCCACTAACACCACTATTATTCAACATTGTGTTGGAGGTTCTAGCCAGAGCAATTAGACAAGAAAAAGAAATACAAGGCATCAAAATTGGAAAGGAAGAAGTAAAACTATCACTGTTTGCAGACGATATGATACTATATGTAGAAAACCCAGAAAAATCCACAACAAAATTACTTGAGCTAGTAAATGAGTACAGCAAAGTAGCAGGCTATAAGATCAACATTCAAAAATCTGTAGCTTTTCTATACACTAGTAATGAACAAGCTGAGGTGGAAATCAAGAAACGAATCCCATTTACAATCGCAACTAAAAGAATAAAATACCTAGGAATAAATTTAACCAAAGAGACAAAAAACCTATATAAAGAAAACTACAAAAAACTGCTAAAAGAAATCACAGAAGACCTAAATAGATGGAAGGGCATACCGTGTTCATGGATTGGAAGACTAAATGTAGTTAAGATGTCAATCCTACCTAAATTGATTTACAGATTCAATGCAATACCAATCAAAATCCCAACAACTTATTTTTCAGAAATAGAAAAACCAATAAGAAAATTTATCTGGAAGGGCAGGGTGCCCCGAATTGCTAAAAACATCTTGAGGAAAAAAAACGAAGCTGGAGGTCTCACACTGCCGGACTTTAAGGCATATTATGAAGCCGCAGTGGTCAAAACAGCATGGTATTGGAATAAAGATAGATATATCGATCAACAGAATTGAATAGAGTGCTCAGATATAGACCCTCTCATCTATGGACATTTGATCTTTGATAAGGCAGTCAAGCCAACTCACCTGGGACAGAACAGTCTCTTCAATAAATGGTGCCTAGAGAACTGGATATACATATCCAAAAGAATGAAAGAGGACCCATATCTCACACGCTATACAAAAGGTAATTCAAAATGGATCAAAAATCTAAACATTAGGTCTAAGACCATAAAACAGTTAGAGGAAAATGTAGGGAGATACCTTATGAAACTTACAATTGCAGGCAGTTTTATGGACCTTAAACCTAAAGCAAGAGCACTGAAGAAAGAAATAAATAAATGGGCTCCTCAAAATTAAACACTTCTGTGCATCAAAGAAGTTCATCAAGAAAGTAGAAAGACAGCCTACACAATGGGAGACAATATTTGGAAATGACATATCAGATAAAGGTCTAGTATCCAGAATTTATAAAGAGATTGTCCAACTCAACAACAAAAAGACAGCCAACCCAATTAGAAAATGGGAAAAAGACTTGAACAGACACCTCTCAGAGGAGGAAATACAAATGGTCAAAAGGCACATGAAGAGATGCTCAATGTCCCTGGCCATTAGAGAAATGCAAATCAAAACCACAATGAGATATCATCTCACACCCACCAGAATGGCCATTATCAACAAAACAGAAAATGACAAGTGCTGGAGAGGTTGTGGAGAAAGAGGCACATTTATCCTCTGTTGTTGGGAATGTCAAATGGTGCAACCACTGTGGAAGGCAGTTTGGCGTTTCCTCAAAAAGCTGAATATAGAATTGCCATATGACCCAGCAATACCATTGCTAGGTATTTACTCAAAGGACTTAAGGGCAAAGACACAAATGGACATTTGCACACCAATATTTATAGCAGCATTATTTACAATTGCAAAGAGATGGAAACAGCCAAAATGTCCATCAACAGATGAGTGGCTAAACAAACTGTGGTATATACATATGATGGAATATGATGCAGCTTTAAGACAGAATAAACTTATGAAGCATGTAATAACATGGATGGACCTAGAGAACATTATGCTGAGTGAGTTTAGCCAAAAACTAAAGGACAAATACTGTATGGTCCCACTGATGTGAACCGACATTCGAGAATAAACTTGGAATATGTCATTGGTAACAGAGACCAGCAGGAGTTAGAAACAGGATAAGATAATGGGTAATTGGAGCTGAAGGGATACAGACTGTGCAACAGGACTAGATACAAAAACTCAAAAATGGACAGCATAATAATACCTAATTGTAAAGTAATCATGTTAAAACACTGAATGAAGTTGCATCTGAGCTTTAGGTTTTTTGTTGTTGTTGTTTGTCTGTTTGTTTGTGTCTTTTTTTTACTATTATTATTATTTTTATTTTTTTCTCTTTATTAACATTCTATATATTTTTCTGTTGTTTTGCTAATTCTTTTCCTAAATCGATGCAAATATACTAAGAAATGATGATCATGCATCTATGTGATGATGTTAAGAATTACTGATTGCATATGTAGAATGGAATGATTTCTAAATGTTCTTTTAATTTCTTTTTTTTCTTTAATTAATAAAAAAAAAAATCTTACCATCCAAAATTTCATCATTATCTGTGCTCTATGGTAATTACTTCTTTGCCTTTCTTTATAGTTTAATAACCCAATGTGCTCTTTTAAATATTGTTGTTTCATTTTATTTTTTATTTTCTTTTTTTTGTCATAGATTCCTTCTCCATGAATTATTCTTTTCCTTGAAATTTTATTTTGTTGTATTTGACTTTTAGAGTTTTCCATAGTGTAAAATTTTGTAGTTCACCTAAAAAATAATATAATGGTATTCTCTTTCCAGATTGAATAATGTAAAAATATTTTTCCTTTCGACAGGACTGCTTTACAAGTGACATTGCAATCTTTCAGCAAGTGGCATATTTTGTCTGGTTGTCCCTTTTTGTGATGTTATCAATTGATTGTGTTTTATTGCCTAGATACATTAATTAATTAGCTACATTTAAATTATATTATTCTTTCCTCATTTATTAGATAAAATATTTCTATAAGGATAAACTTCCACTTATTTAATATTTGATATCCCAATGCAGTTTGTATAAGAAAGGTTGAATTCTTTTTTTTTTCTGTATTGAGTTATTTGAAAAACATAATTTTTCAAATGTAATTGCTGTGTAATAATACTTTTAATTTATTTCATTTTCCATCTTACATCTTTTCTCTAGTGGTCACAATTGGTGAGAATCCTAAGAAGACATCACTCAAGATGCAGACTTGGTGAAGTAAAGAGGAGCTGCACCAAGAGGTAAGATAATGCCAATTCTGTATTATCTCTTCCAGAACACTGTTGATAAGTGAGATAGCATATACAGAAATACACTAAAATACACAAAAACAAAATTGAGATATTTTTGAATTACAATCAATGTCAATTCACTGGAAAAAGTACAGTCTTTTTAAAAATAATGGTGGGTCAAGTGGATGAGCATATGCAAAGCTGAACCTTAAATGTACTTCACATTTTATACAGACTTAATTTAGAATGAATCACAGAACTGATTGTAAAAACATAGTGAAGTAGTACATATAGAGAAAATGTAGGAGAAAATCTTCATTATCTTGTATTAGACAAATAATTTTTATATATTATGCAAAAAGCATTAACCACAAGATATAAAAATGACAAGTTAGTCATCATCACTATTAAAACTGTTATCTAGGAAAACAATTAAGAAAATGAAAATACCAGCCACAAACATGGAGAAAATAGGGTGATGGTGCCTGGTCATCTGGTTGAGCAAGCACTGGCCTGTCTGTTGCTATGAGGACATTTCCTGGACTTAAATCATGATTATGTTGGCTGCATATATATAGCTATTGTGTTTGTAATTAGCTAAGGGGAGTGTCTTCTGCAATGTGTGGTGCTTGATCTAATCACTGGAAGGTTTTTAAGGAGGATTCAGGAGAGACAGTCACTCTTCCTGCTTATGAACTACGTAAGCTTCTCCCATGTAGTTCATCCAGACCTTTCATTGGAGTTTCTGAATTCACAGACTTCCCTACATATTTTGGACTCTTGTATTTCCATGGGGATCCAGTCAACCTTTCCTGAGAGTTTGTTGGGGCACTTCATTGGAGTTACCAGCGTGTGGCCTGCCCTGCAGACCTTGGACCCTTATATTCCCATGGTTGCCCAGCCAGCTCTCCTGAGAGTTCATTTAGGAACTTCATCACAGTTACCAGCTTAAAGCTTGCCCTACAGACCTTTGACACTACATTCTCACAGGTACATGAGACACATATAAATTTTATATCTACAGATATCTCCTGCTGATTCTGTTTCTCTAGAGAACCCTAGCTAATCTAGCTTGGTACCAGGAATGGTTCTTCAGAAACAGAATCTTAAAAATGTGGGTTTTTTGATTGGTTTCTACTCTGACCAGACTCAAAGGCACAGGATTCTGTTTCCTGTAATCAGAATGAAACTGCCAACCCATGGAGTGAGCTGGAAAAGAGATAGTCAAAATATCACCATTGGATTCTTCTAATGCTTTGCTTGTATGAAACCAGGCTCTGGGAAATAATATTTTTGACATATTTACAGTTTTGTGTAAATAGGAGGTATGGAGATGTTGGCTAGTTGTTGTTAAATATGCTGTATACATTGATGAGGGAAAGGGATGAACTGAAGGCTTCAAATGAGAAGCTTACATGTTGTATGACAGATATAAATTCTTCTATGACTGCTCTGAAGGAAAATCTTATTTCCTGTAGCTGTAGACTTGAGCTCTCTGAAATAAGACTCAGAATCTTGTTGATAGAGTAGCAACTTTACAATGTAAACTGAAATCTCAACCTTGCAGGTCGTATTCCATTAAAATGAGGGTACTAATTGGAAAGGACTGGGACTCTGAAAAATGGGACAGTGACATATGGATTGATAATGATGGCAGTGGAGAGGTTGAAACCCTAGGTCCTGCTGAGTTTTTTCTAGGTAACCCTGTCATAGTCTGTCCTGAGGACACAGCCAACCCAGCTTCAGCCTGCCCTGAGGAGTTGGCCATCCAAAATCCACCTGAAGGTATGAACCCTAGAGTGATTCAGCCTATTTCACCAGATGAAATGGCAAATGAATGCACTGAAGCAATTGGCTTGGAAGATACATCTAATCCTTTTCATGATCCATCCCCACTAACCCTCATTTCTTCCAGACCTATATAACTAGATTAAAGTCCCAACAGGCCCAAAAGGTGAGGTACAAAGTGTCACCCATGAGAAGGTACACTATACTCCAAAAGACCTGCATGGACTTTTCAAATTATATAGGCAGAAATCAGGAGAATATGTGTAGCAATGTATCTTAAGGGTGTGGGATAATGGTGGGAGGAATATAAAGTTGAATCAGGCAGAATTTATTCATATGGGCCCCCTAAGCAGAGATTCTGCATTAAATGTTATAGCTGAAGGGGTTATAAAAAGCATCAACAATTTGTCTGTATGGTTGGCTGAAACATGGATCAAAAGTTGGCTGACATTACCTAAGTTTGAAATGCCAGAACTGCCCTGGCGTAATGTAGATGAGGGGATCCACTGGCCTAGAAAGATTGGAATGTTAGAGTGGATTCATCATGGAAAGGCTACTCATGCACACCAGGAATGTCTAGAGGATGCACCTTTTACCAGAGCTGTGAGAAGTAAATTTGTGAGACTAGCTCCATCATCCTTGAAAAGCTCTGTAGTTGCCCTTCTCTGTAGGTCAGATGTTACTGTTGGAATTGCTATCACTAAGCTGGAATCCTAATACACAATGGGGATGATCAGATCCCGAGTCGGCAGAAGCCAGGTGGCAGCACTTCATCTCCAAAGACAAGGTGGACATGGTTATAATAATGGGCAGCAGACTCAAAGCAGAAGTCAAAATAATTTGACTCACAGAGACTTGTGTTGGCTAGTAGATCATGGGGTACCTAGAAGTACAATAGATGGGCAGTCTACTAAATTCTTGTTTGAGCTGTATAAGCATAAGATTTCTAGATCATGTGAATGGAAGTCTAACTCGAATTACAAAAACAGAGTCATTAAGAGCCCTTCAATCAATTTCCAGACTTGAGACAGTTTACAGACCCAGAACCCCTTAAATGAAGGGGAGGCCAGGTCCCTTTTGGGGGAGGACCCTGCTACTCTGCCACAGATTTATACTACTAAATTTCCTTCAAGGCTTCCCCAAGGAGACTTTTGACCAGGATGACTGTGCATCAGGGAAAAGGAAATGATCAGATATCTCAGGGATTATTTTACACTGGTTCAGAGGTGACATTAATTCTAGGGACCCAAAACATCACTCTAGTCCACCAGTCAGTGAAATTTCCCAGTTTCCAGTGGTGTGGGGCATGTCAACATATCCTTTTAAGGTGAAGGATAAATTCCTGCATCTGGCCCCTCTTATGACCAAAAAAGTGGCACAGTGCCTAGTTGGTCTCTTTGGATTTTGGTAACAACATATTCCTCATTTGAGTGTGCTACTCTGGCCCATTTATCAAGTGACCAGAAAAGCAATGAATTCTGAGTGGGGACCTAAACAAGAGGGTGTTCCATGACAGGTCTAGGCTGCTGTAAAAGCTGTTCTGCCACTTGGACGATATGATCCAGCAGATCCAATAGTGTTGGAAGTGTCAGTGGCAAATAGAGATACTGTCAGGAGCCTTTGTTAGGTCCCTCTAGGAGAATCACAATTCAGACCATTAGGATTTTGAAGTAAATACTTACTGTCTGGTGCAGATAGCTACTCTCCTTTTGAGAAACAGCTTTTGGGCTGTTACTGGGTCTCAGTAGAGACCCATGCTTAACCTTGGGCCATAAAGCTACCATGAAACCCGAGTTGCCTATCATGAGCTATGTGTTGTCTGATCCATCAAGCCAAAAAGTTGGGCATACACGGTAACACTCCATCGTAATATGGAAATAGTATATAGGAGATAGGAACAGAGCAGGTCCTGAAGGCACAAGTAAGTTACATGATGAAGTGGCCCACATGCCCATGGTCTGCACACCTACCTCCTCTTTCCTAGACAAGAGCTATGGGCTCTTGGGGAGTTCCTTGAATGACAAAGAGAAAGCTCAGGCCTGGTTTACAGATGGTTCTGCATGAGATATGTAGGTACCCTCTGAAAGTGGACAGCTGCAGCACTACAACCCCTTTTCAGGATGTCTCTGAAAGACAGTGGTGAGGGGAAATCCTCCCAGTGGGCAGAACTTCCAGAAGTGCACCTGGTTGTTCATTTTGCTTGGAATGAGAACTGGCCAGAGTTGTGTTTGTATACTGACTCATGGGCTTTTGTTAATGGATGGTCAGGAACTTGGAAAGAGCATGATTGTAAAATTGGTGACAAAGAGGTCTGGGGAAGATGTATGTGGATAGACTTTTCTGAATAGGCTAAAAACATTAAGACATTTGTGTCCCATGTAAATGCACACCAGAGGGTGACTTCAGCAGAGGAAGGCTTTAATGATCAAGTGGATAAGATGACGCGTTCTGTGGATAACAGTCAGCCTCTTTTCCCAGCAATTCCCATCATTGCCCAATTGGCTCATGAACAGAGTGGTCATGGTTGTAAGGATGGAGGTTATGCATGGGCTCAGCAACACGGACTCCCACTCACCAAGGCTGACCTGCCGACATCCACTGCTAAGTGCCCAGTCTGCTAGAAGCAGAGACCAATATTCAGCCCCTGATATGGCACTATTCTGCAAGGTCGCCAGCCAGCTGCCTGGTGGCAGGTTGATTACATTTGCTCACTTCAATTATGGAAGGGGCAGCGATTTGTTCTAATTGGAATAGGCATGAGCTCTGGATATCAGTTTGCTTTCCCTGCACACAATGCTTCTGCCAAAACTACCATCAGTGAACTTACAGACTGCCTTATCCATCATCATAGTTATTCCACAGAGCATTGCTTCTGATCAAGGAATCTGCTTCACAGCAAATGAAATGTGGGAATGGGCTCATGCTCATGGAATTCTCTGTTCTTACCATGTTCCCCATCATCTAGAGGCAGCTTGATTGATAGAAAAATGGAATGGCCTTTTGAAACCTCAATTAGAGTGCCAACTAGGTGGCAATATCTTGCAGGGCTGAGGTGGTGTTCTCCAGGAGGCTGTGTATGCTCTGAATCAGCATCCACTGCATGGTTCTGTTTCTCCCTTACTCAGGATTCATGGGTCCAGAAACCAATGGATGGAAATGGGAGTGTCAGCACTCATTATTACCCCTACTGATCCACTAAGAAAATTTTTGCTTTCTGTCCTTGCAACCTTGAGCTCTGCTGGTCTACAGGTTTTAGTTCCAGAAGGGTCAGTGCTTCCACCAGGAGAAACAACAATGATTCTGCTGAACTGGAATCTAAGACTGGCACCTGGTTACTTTGGGCTACTTATGTCCCTGGATCAACAAGCCAAGAAGGGGATTGCTTTACTGGCTGGGTGATTGACCCTATCGGGGGAAACAGGACTACAAGTACACAATAGAGGTAAAGAAGAGTTTTTCTCAAATATAGGAGATCCCCTAGGGTATCTTTTAATACTGCCATGCCCTTTGATTAAAATCAATGAAAAACTGCAACAAACCAATTCAGACAGGACTACTGGCTCTCAAACTTCCAGAATGAAAATTTGGATCACCTCACCAGGAAAAAAACCAGCTGAAGTGCTTGTTGAGGTCAAGGGAACATGGAATGGGTAGTGGAAGAAGATAGTGATAAATATGAATTATGTCTATGTGATCAATTACAGAAATGAGGACTGTAACACTGTTTTGTTCATGTTATACTATTTAAGTTGTAAGATACCAAGTTTAAGAATGCATATTACCCAAGGACTTGCACTCTATTCTGGGGAGATTTAATGCATTTCCAGTTGTACATGGAACAGTTGAATATTGGTAGGTGAGGAAAATATGTGACTGTTATTGTTTTCTATTTAGAGATAAAGGATAGTTTAAGGTGATGTGTATAGTTGCCAAGTTGACGAGGGGTGGACTATCATGGTCAGGTTCATATGTCAACTTAGCCCAGTTATCTAGTTGGTCACACACTGGCCTTTCTGTTGCTATGAGGACATTTCATGGACTTAAATCATGATTATGTTGGCTGCATCCACAGCTGATTGCATTTTTAATCAGAAAAAGGGAGTGTCTTCTGCAATGAGTGATGCTTAACCAGAAGGAACAGTCACTCTTCCACAGGACAGCCAGTGAGCCTCTCCTGTGGAGTTCATCTAGACCCTTCATTGGAGTGTCCAGCTTCACAGCCTGCCCTATAGATTTTGGACACTTTTATTCCCACAGTTGCCCAGCCAGCCTCTCCTGAGAGTTCATTGAGGACCTTCATTAGAGTTACCAGCCACAGCCTGCCCTAGAGACCTTGGATTCTACATTCCCATAGTTATATGAGACACTTTTCTAAATTTTATATCTATAAATATCTCCTGCTGATTCTGTTTCTCCAGAGAATCTTAGCTAATACACTGGTTTAATGTTATAGTCATTTTGAATATCAGTTTGGCAGTTTCTAAAACGATAAACAAACAAATTCCATATACCTGAGTACTCCTCATCCTTGATATTTATCCAAATAAATATGTAATATATGCAATAAATTTATTATGTATTGAATATGTAGGATAATATAAATATATTATATATTTATTACATAAATATAACTATATATATTTGTATATAATATAATTTCATTTATACAATATCTTGGAAATGTAAAAATACAGAAATGGAAAGTAGATCAGCAGTTTCCAAGCATTGAGGGTAGAGGGAAGGAGTGAAGATATAGTGGCAGAATGACAGAAACTTTGTGGTGATGAAATTGCTTTATATTATAACAATAGAATTGGATACACAACCCTACTTTTTAAAAACCAATAGTTGCATATGACAAAGAGTGAATTTCATTATATGCATATTTTTAAAATAAACAGAATTTGAAAAGAACACAAAATTAAATACAAATTGAACCAAATGAAGCAAACATTGTCATGCATGAATAATGACTACACTGAATTAGGGAAGAAACAAACCAACCAAATTAACTTTAGAAAGCATTACTTTTACTGATTATTAAGGTTCAAGACAAAAATGCTGTACATAAATCTTGTATTCTAGTTTGTTAATTAGCTTATAGAGGAGTATGGTTTAGCTTTTTATTTTTTTATTTTTTACATGGGCAGGCACCAGGAATTGAACCCGGGTCTCTGGTGTGGCAGGTGAGAACTCTGCCTGCTGAGCCACCATGGCCTGCCTATATATGGTTTAGTTTTTATACTAGGGTTGAACAAATAATTAAATATTTTGCAGATAATGACAACTGAACCACATTTCTTTCCACTGAATGAATTTACATATAAGAAAATGGAAAGGTAGAAAGAATCTGTTGGTTTTGAATCAGAATTGAAGGTATCAGTTTAAATTCATGTTGTTTACACACATGCATATATACACAGAAGCACACATATACATATTTACTCATAAACATACAGAGAAAGGTAGAGATAGAGGCAGAAATAAAGACAGATGTACCAATAAATTTCAATGTATATGTATGCATGGGTTGGTATATACATATATAATTTCTAACTCTGCCTGCTGAGAGAGCCCAGAATCAGTGATACATAGGCAATAATGAGGATACTTAGTATCAAATTTGGGGTTTTAAATAAAATTTTCCTTTAAAATGAACGGGAACTCCTTGGAGAATTGGTTGATTCTGAGAATGGGAAGGGAAAACATCATGAGGCTGGAGGACTTACGGAGTCACAAAGTAAAATGTGCCCAAATGGAGCAAGACACAGTGACTCAGCAGGCAGAGTTCTCACCTGCCATGCCAGAGACCTGGGTTCAGTTCCCGGGGCCTGCCCATGCCAAAAAAAAAAAAAAAAAAAGGCTCAAATGGATTGGAACCCTGTGTTGAAAGTGTACAGAAGCTAGTTTAAAAGAGCTCCCCAATGACCAGTGCTTAAGATATTTGAGTGACAATATAAATGTATTAGATTATAATTCACATAATGAAAAAATCCAAATGTCAATGTTGATGCAATTTATGAAATAAATAAATATGTGGAAAAGGAGGTACAATTCTTTCTTAAAGAAAAATAGCAATTAAAAGCATATTAAAGGAATGAGGAATATAGACAAACACATTATAACATCATAGTTGCAAGTATTTCAATCATGATCCACCAGCGAATTCTAAAATTAAATGGCAAAAGTTTAAGGAAAAACAGGATATTTATATAGTCTCAAATGACCTATTCTAAGATACTTACTAATTAAAAAGGGTAAATAATAACTTGACTGTAGATAATCTGGCAGACTCTACATGAAAAAGTGATCAAATTTAACATTGCTAATAAGAAGACACATCAACCTCATTAGTTTTCTATTGCAACTAAAATAAATGACCACACATTTAGTGATTTAAAACACGAATTTATTTTACACTTCTGTAGGTTAGAATTTTCACACAAGTTCCCCTAAGCTAAAATCCAACCAGAGGTTCTAGCAGTAAATCCATCACCCTGCCTTTTCCAAGTTCCATGGGTTTCCCATATTCATTGGCTTATGGCCCCCTTCTTCCCTCTACAAAGCTAGCAACAGCAATCTAGTCTTCCTCATATCACATCACTCTGATCTCTTTTGCCTCACTCTTTCTTTCTTCAAGAACCCTGTGATTATACTGGTCCTATCAAATAATCCAAGATAAGCTCCCCACCTCAAGGTCCTTAATTAATCAGAACAGCGAAGCCCTTTTTCCCATGTAAAGTAAGATATTCACAGGTTCTGGGGATTAAGACGTGGGCATCTTTGTGCCTTTTGATTTGGTACACAGCAAAGGACACAGCATCACTGCTATGTATGTTGTCAAAATGAATAAACTCATTCTTAGCATGAGAAAATATCATATAAACTCAATTTGTGAGACATGTTATGAAGCAAGTGACAAATATTCTTCAAAAGTGTGAGGGTCAGGAACAAAAAGGTGAGATCAATGAATTATCATAGATTGGAGAAATCTGAGGACATATGATAAAAAAGATGTGAAATCCTGGATTGGACTCTGGAACAGAATATGGGACATTAGTGGAAAACTGGTAAAATATAAATAAAGTCTGTAGTTTAGTTAATAGTATTTTATAAAATTATGATTTTTAAAAGATTTTCATAAATGTAGCATGGTTACTAGTTATATAAGGAGTTAGCATTGGAGGAATCTTTGTAAAGAATACATGGGAACTCTGTCCTCTTTTTTCAACATTTCTACAAGTCAATCTTTTTCAAAATATGAATTATGAGAAATGAATTAGGGAAAGATTGGACAACATTCTCCACTCTTTTATTTCATAAAGAAATATAAAGCAAATAGAATTCCAAAAAAAAAAAAAAGAGCTTTGAAAAGAGCACTGTTGGAGGTGTTTTCATTAATACTAATGATTTCAAGGCTTATTACATGCTATTTCAGTATCAATAGTGTGGTTTAGGCATAAAGGTAGAAAAATAAATCAACATACTCACTGATTTTTGACTAAATTACAAAGGCAATTCAGTGGAGAAATGACCCCTTTTTAAATAAATAGTGCCCCAAAATTGGATACTCATATGCAAAAAATTGAACTTCATTCTCTGTCTCTTATTATACACAAAAATTAACTTAAAATGGATCATATGTCATTTATAAAAGCTAAATCTATAAAATTTCTAGAAGAAAATTTTTGTGATTTGGAGTTAAGCAAAGAGTTCTTAGATGAGAATAAAAGCACAATCCACAAAAGATAAAGAAAGACAAATTGGAATGAATTTTAATTTTAAACTCAAAATTCTTCTCATGAAAAGTCACTATTAAGATAACGAAAAAAAAAAAAAAAAAAAACAGCCACAGAGTGAGAGATTATATTTGCACGTCATAATTTGCTAAAGGATTATATGTAGAACAAGGTTAGGCAAACTGTAATTTGTTGGATATTAAATATAGTGTTTCAAACTACTCAATTCTGCTGTTATAGCATGAAAGCAATTGCATACAATAAGTAAAAACATGAGCTTAGCTGTTTCCAATTTAATATTATTCTCTGAAACAGGTAGGGTGCTGGATTTGTCATGAGGAACTCAGTTTGTCAAGTTGCATGTATAAATAATGCTTAAAACTCAATAATAAGTGAACAGTACAAAAATAAGCAAAGATTTGAATTAGCAGTTCACAAAAGAATATATTTGGAAGGAAAAAAGCTGAATATGGTTGGTTATTTGGGAAATACAAATTAAAATCACAATGAGATACCACTAAATACTAGAATATCTAAAACTGAGAAGTCTAACCCAAGTGTTAGGAAGAATGTGAAGCAAATGGCAATTTCATACACTGTGGGAAAGCAAAAACTTTTCAACCACTTTGGAAAACATTAACTGTTTTTTTTTTTTTTTTTTTTTTTTTAAGTTAAACATATTCCCCGCATGTAAGTAACCACTCCATTCCTAGGTATTTCCCTGGAGAAGCATGTGTCTATAGAAAGACGGGATAATGATTGCTCATAGCAGCTCGAATGAATGCTCCTAGCTCCTTTTTTTTCTTGTTGCAGCCACAACATGGAAACAATCCCAGATCTCTATCAATAGGTGAATGGATATATTATTATATCTATACAACGAAATACTATTCAATAATTTAAAAATGGAATATTTGCACACATAATAATAAGGATGGCTCTTAAAATGACTATTATGAGTTAAAGGAGTCAGATTTAAAAAGTATATACTGCATGATTTGATTTATGTGACATACTAGAAAATACTAACTAAAAAGAACGCAGATCAGTGGTTGCCTTTGGTTGGGACTGGGGCATAGAGGGGCACAAGGGAGGATATATATAGGGATACAAGGGATCTTTTGGGCTGATGAATATACTAATTTTCTCAATTACAGTGACTATCATATGAATGTACACATGTCAGGTAAGCTGAAGACAGTCTACATTTCTCCCTAAATTCATTATATATATCATTCAGAAGAGTACAGCATTCATTTACGTGTAATTTTACTTTTTGAATGACAACTTTATATACAATGCAAAATATAAATTTTAATAACTAAAATAGAGAAAATATACTTTTATAATAAGAGTTATTATAATCTTAACTAAATGGTCAAGTTCAACAAAATTTTGGATGGGGGAAAAAACTGTGTGACTAAGATATTCTAATAAAATATTAACTGTGGGATTTAGATGATGAATATACAGATATTCACTGTAAAATCTTTCAATGATTTAGTAATTCTGAAAATTTTTAGAGTGAAGTGTTGGAGTAAAAATTGAAAATTGATAAAGTACTTTAATCCCTTAACCAAATACTAAATAAATCTATAAAAGTTAATGCATTCTGCAGTTCAGTTACAACCAGTTAGAAAATGAAATCAAATTGAGAACTTAATTTTTGTTCAATTTTGGAATTCTTGTGTGGTGAGCATTTATTCATTGTTTCCTTAATGTCACTAAGAATAATTTTTACAAAGAATTATTGATCACAAAGTGTGCTTAGTTTCTATTCAAATGCAGAGCTATAAAACCTATGACCCCTTAGTAAACAACAATTGTTTGGATTAAAGGGAAATCAAAAAGAACTTTAAATTTTTCCAATGCCAAGAATATTCTAATGGACTATTTTTATGGAAATTCCCATTTTTATGAATTCATTTAGTCATGACTATTCAGATAATGAACTATCAGTTGATTTAAAAGCTCAGTGATAGGGCGGGCCGCGGTGGCTCAGCGGGCAAAGTGCTTGCCTGCTATGCCGGAGGACCTCGGTTCGATTCCCGGCTCCAGCCCATGTAACAAAAACGGAGAAACAGAATACAATAAAACAAGAAAATGTTTAAAGATGTTTCCCTTTCTTCCTTCCATCCTTCCTTCTATCCTTCCTTCCTTCTCTCTGTCTTAAAAAAAAAAAAAAAAAAAAAAGCTCAGTGATATATCCTAGGTGAATATAGGTGAGTAAGATATTCCTACCTTCAATTAGATGATACAAATTACAGATGTATAGTGCAAGTAGAAAATTCCCTGTCAATTTATCAGTGCAGAAAACGTAAATAATTTAAATAACATTATCATTACACAGCAAAAGTAATGACCTGATGAAATATTGTATTTAAACAGTCTCTTCTACTTGAAAAGTGAAAAACAGTTATTTCTCATACTCTATTTTCTCATAAATGTGTCTGCCTTATTTTCATTTCTAAGCCACAGAAGGCCATCACAATGTGACAACTATCTGAGTCAAATTATTTCTTTAACAACCATATGTCATTTTAATGATGATTACAAAGGCTTTTTTAAAAATTCTTTATAACTGTAATGCTAATTTGTTTTATCATTTTAAAAAGTTATTTTATGAGTAATTTCCAAATAGTTTCTTTTGGATAAAGGGGTACATTCAAAGGTTATATTGTTTCTACATATATTTCAAATACACCTAAAAAGAATTTTTTTTCAGAGGCAATTTCTTTAAGACATTTCTGATACAAATTATAACCAAAAAAAGTAGCATCAAGATTCTGGCTTAAATATTTAACTTTATCTGCTAAAACTGATATTAATCCTTTTATATTGAATTTAAGCATTTAAATTTTTATACAATATTTAACAAAGTTTGTGGTGCAAGTAACTTAGTTTTTATTCACTGTTCAAGAAATTCCAAAACTGTTTGCCACCTATTTATAAACATAAAATCCTTTCAAACAAATGATATTTTTGACTGTGATATAAAATGCATTTAAACTAGCTGCATTCACATGGATGATATTGGATTAGGAAGAAAAGTTTCACTTCTAACATGATTTACTACAAGTTTGGGTCAAAGAAGCACTTAAGTGGGTGGGATGTTTCTAAAGGTCTCAGTGTTTCATACCACCTAGCCTGCCTTTCCCACTTGCAAACACACTCTTCCCATTTGAATTATCTAGAAGTGGATGAAATATTTCAAATTCTTAAGGGCACCAGTTAATAACTTTCTGTATTGGGGCATTGTTTTCTTCAAGCTTGTTGTGATTTTCTGTCACATCCTCAAGTCCTAAAACTTCTGTCACTGGATTGTCATGTTAACAAAACTGTAATGAGTTTATGTAACCCACCATGCCTTTTGAATATGATTAAGACCACAATGAATTGCTATGAAGGTTAAATCTTCCTCAAGACAGAATATCAGGTATGCCTCTAATCATTGATAAGGATTTGGATGACAGTCATAAAATAAACTCAATAAATTTCAACCCCTGAATAAACTGCAGTCTCAAAAATGTTTCTATTCTGTGCTTTACTTTTCAGGATGCTATTGGAGAATATGCTACTTTAAAGGCAAAACACAAACATTGAGGAATACCTGGAATCCAAGTAAAGGGGGATTCAATACAGGACAGAGTAAAAATAATCAGCAGAAAGGTGAGGAAATTCCCAGAACAGTCGTCAAGCAAATGTATGGAGAAATCTATCCATCAGTAGTATAGAACACGCATTTAGGGGAATTAACATGAGGGAAAATGAAACCCACAGAAGCAATAAAACAGACACAAAAAATTCAAATTTTAAGTTTGTAGGTGGAAGAGTTTCAAAAAAAAAGAAAACAAAGGTGTAATCACCGCTCTTATTTAAAAATAGAAAATTACCACCCACCCACAACTGTGTACCCCTGCAGTCCAAATCATTCTGACATTCGAAATTTATGTAAATCAAATCCAAAAGCATGTATTGCTTTTTTGTCAATCTTTTATTATCTTTGCTAAATTAATTTGTTTTTGCACAAACTTATAGTTTATTCATTCTCATAATTCATTCATTTTTATTACTATATAATATTCTTCTTTATAACTGTACCTTAACTTATACCTGTTATGTTGTTTTCTTTATGGATATAGGGGTTGGTTCCAGCTTTTGGCTATTAAGCATAGCGGCTAGAACATGCTAGCACATATCTTTCGGAACATATATGTAAACCTTATAGTTGAGGACAAAGTAATAACTCATTTATTTTATGACTGTCATCCAAATCCTTATTAATGATTAGAGGCATACCTGATATTCTGTTCTGAGGAAGATTTAACCTTCATAGCAATTCATTGTGGTTTTAATCATATTCAAAAGGCTTGGTGGCTTACATAAAGTCATTACATTTTTGTTAACATGACAGTCCAATGACAGAAGTTTTAGGACTTGAGTGAAATTGATGGATTATAGAGTATTCAAATATTCAATTTTAGTAGATATTGCCAATTTAGAATTCAACAAATTGTCTGAACATTTCTACAGCTCTATGTGCTCTTCAGAGCTTTGTATTTTCATCTTTTTGATTTTAGCCACTCAAATCCTGGGGAAACATTAGCTTGTGTTTTTAATTTATATTTATTTTTCCAGGCATTAATTGGCCTTTTGGAGCATTGCTTTTGCATCTTCAAAGTTCTCACTTATTTTTCTATTAGGATGTCATTTTACAAATGCTTTTTAGGATTTCCTTGCCAGATAGTTTTCAGATTATTTTCTCCTAGTCTGTGATTTGAATTTTCACTTTCCTCACTGTTGAGTGAATTGCTACTCAGTTTGTTATGGGAATACTGACTGAGGAAGAACAGAAACATTCAGCAAATGATCAACTTAATTACTTACACAGCATACACAAATTCTAAAAGAGTAGGGGAAGAGATCCCATAGTGGTCTGTCTTATGGGAAGGCCAACTGGTTAGGTAAGGTCAGTAGATTGCCACTACACATGCCTCACTTGGTGTCAGGAGATAAGGGATTCTATGCTGTTTGAATGGGGAGTGTTTATGCACTTCATAGGGAGGGGCCCTGCCACTGAAACTGTCTTCCCTGATAGGCATCTAGGACTGCTTGCTTTGCATTTACATGCTCAAGGTATGGTCAGGCCTTTTTATTAGCCTTAACATAACTCCTAGGCTGCAGAAAAGAAAGGTATGGAAGCACCCAATATTGAAGAAGGGAGTCCGAGAGCTAGGGGAGGACTGCCAGATGACTGCTGAGTGGGTGTCTATGAATTTCCCCATGTGCCTGGTGTCTTTTGATGAGCGAAGGTTCCTAATTTTAAAATAGCTGTCAAGAGCTGAAGTGAACTGCCATTTAGCCTATAAAATTAATCAGAGCTGAACTGGAGATAACAGTGAAACCTTTGATCACTTACTGCTATGGTACAAGCAAGGGTTTAACAGAGAATAGGGCCAGCTTGCCTTTTCTAGTTGCCCCCAAGGAATGACTGCCATGACTTGGTGAATATCAGCGGGATTTCCCTCACTGCCCTCTCTAGACAGCCAGGAACAAAAGGCTTCTGAAGTTTTATAGACCTGGAGTCTGCAGGAGGGGTTGAAACTAGGAGTGGATAAAATGCCTAAAGTCAGGATGGCAGGCGCTCAGAGAAGCATGACAAGACATAGGTTCATATCTTTTGACTGAGACTCTCTTCAGAGACTGCAGTGTACTCGTGCACCAAATCTGTGTGGGGAGAGAAGCTCTCCCCAGTGAGGTCTTCAGGTAAAGCTTTCACAATTAATTGCTTATGTTTGTGACTGAAAGATCACATGTAGAACTTCGGCCAGAAGCCAGACTCTTCAATAGTCATTTCCTTTCTTATATCCCATTTAAGGACACTGATTAGCCAAAGATAAGGACTGTATTAGTTCATGTTTCTTCTTGAGGATTTTTTGCTTTAACATATACAGTGAGAGCTTCTCTCCAACTAGAGTAGATACTTTTTATTTTTTAATATGAATGGGGGTGTCAAAATTATTTTTGTTTCCTTATGGATATACACTTAACATAACACCATTTATTGAAAGACTATTGTTTCCCCATTGCACAACAATGGCAACTTTGTCATAAGTCTGATGAATACACACCCATATATACACATTTTGGGGACTCTATTTTATTCCATTGCTCTATTTAGCTTAATTGCATTGATAGCTTAATTATGTTATTATAATAAACCTTCGTATCTGACAGCATAATTCCTCCAACCTTGGTTTTTCTTTGAAATATACTTGTCATTTTTCACCCTTTGTATTTCTCATAAATTTTAGAATCAGCTTGTCAATGTACACAAAATTATTCACAGTATTGGGGGGAATTACACATAGAATCAATACATTGGTGTTGGCAGAATTCATGCTTGGAAAATACTGACACTTTCAATCTTTCTCTTAAGGGGTTTGCACTTACTTTAGATTTATTCCTAGATAATTGTTACTTTTGATGTTATTGTAAAAGATATCTAAAATTACATTTTGAAATGATATTGCTCTATAGAAAAGCAATAGTTTTCTTGATATTGACTTTGAATGTAATAATCTTTCTAAATATAATTGTTAATTATTTATGTGCAGACTCTTGGTGTGTGTATCTTTATATACATAAATATGGATGTAGCAATACATATCTGTGAATAAGGTAATTTTGTCTCTTCCTTTTAATCCTTAAACTTTTTCTTTTTCTTGCATTATTGAACTGGCTAGAATTCTGGTCTAGTTCAAATATAGAAAACTCCTTTCTACTACTGGCATTTTCTCAGATACAGTCCCCTTTTATCCATATGCTTCCATCAAGAATAATTTTATTTTTCCCTTAACAACTCCTTTCACTTTTTTCCTTAGGTGGTTATTACTGTTAATTAAGTCTCACAAGTTTTTTCTTATAAATATATTAGTTGAATTTCATTTATTTTGAGGGTGTTTTTGGGGGGGGTGGTAGAGGACAGGTGGGAAGGGTAATTAGTATATCACATTCCTACAAAACATGCAGAACATTTAAAGCCAAAAGACAGAATACTACCTCCATCAAAAAGGTGGCTTATGCCCTCTTCCTATTGCAACCCTTTCAAGAATAATCACTATACTAATTTTTCATTCTTTTAATTCTCAAAGTTAGATTGACTGGTATAGAGATCTGGGTTGTCAGTTACTTTACTTCAGCACGTATAAAATATCATTGCATGGTTTTCTCTCTTAGCTTTTGTTTGTTTTTCTATTGAGACCATCTAAATTTTATTGTTGCTTCTTTCAAGTTGAAATATTTTTTTTTACTAGACATCTTTAGTTTCAACAGTTTTATTATGATATTTTTTGGTTTGGTCTTCTTAGCATTTTCTTTGCAATACTTGTTAAGTTTATGGCTTGATTCTTTCATCAGTTTTGAAAAAAATATTGGCCATTATCTCTTCTAATATTTTTATTGACTATTCTCTCTTCTCTCCTCGAATTCCAATTTCAGTTGTTTTAGAAAATTTCCTCCAGGTTTCATTTGTGTCTTACAATATTTTCTATATTCATTGTCATTTTGCTTTTTGGTACTTAGGTGCAGACATTTTCTTTTTTAACCTATTTTCTTGGTCTGTCTAATAGCTGTTAAAGCTTGCCTTTTGTTTTGAATTGTAACTGTAGTACTGTTTTCTTTAGAATATAAATGGTATTTCTTTCATAATTTCCTGTTATTTGCTAAAATTCTCCAATTTGTCATTTAATTTTTTGATTGTATTAATCATATTTAAAGTTCACGCTCGTCTTGTAGTTCATCAAGTGCATCTCCTATATGTCTGCTTATACATTCTGTTTTTTATTTGTTTATTTATTTTAATTTTTGGCTAGGCATTTTGGGTTTTGATGCATGCCTAGTTATTTTTTCATGGATGGTCAGATATTATGTTAGAAGAGATGGAGGGATAATTTGAAATTCTCAAGGACATTATTTTTCTCTGAGAATAATTACATTTTTTTGAGCAAGCAATTATGATAAGAGGGGATACCTTAACACGATTAAGGCTTAGTGACTTAAATCTGAGCTTGTCTTATTTCCTCTATTTTGGTCAGATATTATGTTAGAAGAGATGGAGGGATAATTTGAAATTCTCAAGGACATTATTTTTCTCTGAGAATAATTACATGTTTTTGAGCAAGCAGTTATTATAAGAGGGAATACCTTAACACGATTAAGGCTTAGTGACTTAAATCTGAGCTTGTCTTATTTCCTCTATTTTGGCCTACTATTGATTTACTTTATTTCTAGGGTGTAGCCCTCTGTGGACATTACTGGAAGCCTTATATATATAAAAGGGTTTCTCCTCCTTGGCAGACCTAAATTCCAATATTTATCGAAGCCTCTTACTGTGGAAAGCTCTGGTCAACTTTGCATTCTCGTATATGTCACTCTCTTTTGCTGCTTTTGAATCGCCAAATTTCTGAATGATAGCAGGGCATTATATGTCATGCTCAATTCTCTAGGCTTCCTCTCAATTCAGCAATTTGGACTCAAAAATCTTCTGTTGTAGTTCTGTCATGCTTACAAATATTTATTTTTTCATTGATCTCTGTCAAGTGTGAGTTTTAAAGAAGCAACCTCACTATCATTTGAAGCAGAATCTCTTATGATTATAAGTGCCCATTTAAGAAACACAGGTTATCATAATCTTCACACTTTATCCACTATTCTTGGTTGTACCATTATGTTTTTACATTTTGATGAATATATCCTTCTAAACAATTTAGTTGTACTTAATTATTAAACACAGATTCATCAAATGCTCAGATTCCTTGACATATCAGATCACAATTGTAATATACTTTATTTTTTTTAAGTTCTTTAAAGATAATGACAATGCATTTATAATATAAATTTACATTTTATGTTTCCTATGTAATCATTTCTATTGTGGCTATTGGCAGTTAGCCTACCAAATTCAAATATTATTACTATATATGAGATAGAAAGATCTAACTACTCTTACCTCTCACCTCACTATTCTAGACCCTCTATATTCTGCCAGAGAAAGAGTGGGGAAGGCAATGAAAGGAGAGGCTTGTTGTGTAAAAAGGCATCTCACCTCGGCGGCAAAAAATGTGAAGTCTGTCATTTGTCAGAGCACGAAGACATTTTAGAAGGAATAAATGCAATATAAATTTCTTTCAACTTGCATTACCTCATTTTCAGAGCAGCATTATCAGTGATAGGGTATAGGAAATAAAATTTAATAATAGGATATTCATTAGAATAAATGAAAATAAGACCCTAAGTAAAAGAAGCAGATGGCCCAAATGCTTAGGGCTGATTTTAGCAACCATAGTTTTTTTAAAAAAATAGATATGTTAGCAGTTATGTGGGAGTGATCCCCAAAAGTTCTGTTGCTCAAAAAACATCACAAAGAGCTAGGTAAGTACTGCATAACCTCTTAATGATTGTGGAAGCATTTCCTTTAAAGAAATAAAAGCTGTTATTCAACACATTATTGCTTTATTAACAGCAAAATGTAATAAAATAATTGCATCAATTAGTATAAAGAAGAAATAGATGACCAAATATACTGCATTGACTATTGCTGAAGTCATTGTAGCAAATATATAAACATATTATTACTTCTGCGCTGAAGCCAAATTGTGATCAATATGCACACAATAGAACCTTAAATATGAAAGGACATGTAGAGGTGATTGTTTAATCACTCTGGATTACAAATTAATGAATTTAAAATTCCATTCTATTTCAAATACTTGAAATATAGATTAGATGACTAAGAATTCTATTTTTTCAAAAGAAAAGTTGAATATACTGAATTGCTAAATGACAGCTCCATGAAGAGATTCGGAGAGTAAACTTCCCATCCTCAAAAACCTTGCTATATTAATTAGTCTGAGTCTATTTGAGTACACCTAAGTATTTCAAATATATGCTTAACCCATAATATATAATTCAGGGTCAGTCAACTTATCATTCAAAATACATAAATTACTTTTTTATTTTAGATCTGAGGAAAAGCTTTATGAAAATCCCTGAATATAAATGCCAAAAGACTTGTTTTCAGATCCTTACAGTACAATTTACTTTGACCTTAAAAGCTAAGCATGTCTAGTACTATAATCCACATTAATCAAATGGAGTAATTCTATGTTATTCATCAAATTGTTTCAATAAATTATCTAACCTTATGCTAAACACAGTCTTAAGTTAGAGAATTTGGTTCAAGCAACCGTGAAGAGTTGTCATGGTACAATCATTGTCCATATGTTCTTTAGATATTTGTAGAATATATGTGAATAAATCAGACTTCATCAAATTTTAGTCGTATAAAATGACTTTATTTCTACTAATCTGGAGACAATTTTTATTTAAAGTCTATACTTTTTCTGAATTAGTACTTCACTATCATTGAAATAAATCTTCAATATATTTAAACTATTCGACTTTATTCATTTATCATTATTTCTTCTTTATTGTACAGAAGTACTTTCTTCTATTTGCTTGCAATGTATTGTGATACTTTTCACATTTTTATTTGTATTCAACACTAAGTAAAAAGCAAATATGTTATAACTTAAAGAAAACACCATAACCAACCTTTCAAGTTTTGATGTTTGCAATTGGTTAATTATCTATTACTTTGTTCCCAACCACCCCAAAACTTATTGGCTTAAAATAATCAATTATGTGGCTCATAGTTCTGTGAGTCTGCAATTTGGGCTGGACTGTGTTACGTGGGTCTGGATATTTGGGCCATTAACATCCTCAGGATTAGGAGGACTTGTTCATATATTGTTAGTTGTAGGGTTCTGAAGAATAGCAAAAGAGAAGGCAAACCACTTCTGTTTGCGACACTGGTAAAATATTGGCCAAAGCAAATCATATAACTAAACCCAGAAATAACATTTAAGGACGTTCAATTATACTCAGGAAGTATTTAAGAAGAATCTGTGGTCATTTTTACTATTCACCATTCCATGTACTTTCTCATTCTATGGATCTTCACAAATAACTTTGTGTGTCGCCTTTGAACATACTTTAATTTATTCTGCTGTCCAATTTGTATTGAATGACAATTTGATGTTTTGTCTTCTGGAAAGCCTTACTGCATTTGGCTCTCCTTAGCACCCTCATTTCAGCTCTCATTGCCTCTATCACAGTATATTGTTACTGTATAAGACAGCCAGCAAAACATACTTGTTAAGACCAGGATGAACTCAAGAGTCAGACTACTAGGTGTTGAATCTTGTCTCTACCACTTGCTAGCTGAGTAACCTGAAGCAAGTTATTTGTTTATGTACCTCTGTTTACTTACCTGAAAAATTAAAATATTAATAATAACTTATATATGGTTCATATGAGACGTCAATTAATCAATATTTTAGAGTTCTTAGTACAAACCCCAGAAAATATTAAGCCCTATATATTTGTTCTTATTTTCTTGATATTATTGTTAAATATCTTCACAGAGGGAATGTAAAATACATGATAATAAGTAACATATCAGCTTTCCTCAAGTACTTTGTACACATTTAATGCCCAGTAGCATCTTCATGGAACATAATAAGTACCCTGTAAGTGTGATTTTAACAAATAAATGTATTCATTAAAGTAACTTGCCTTTGTTCTGGTATCTTCTCAAATGCTAACTCTTCAGAGGGGTCTTTCCTGGACAGGCTATCTCATAATTTATACTCATAACTAATTCAGTATACATCATTCACCAATTTATTTATTTGTTTACTTCCATCTCCCCAATCAGAAGCAATGTGTAAAATAAGAGACATTATCTTGTCTTCTGTTGTATCCCTAAGGTGTAGAAGAATATTAGGCATTTTAGATGACCTCTATAAATGTTTATTCAATATATTGATGAATGCTATTTTGTATAGTCAGTAATTGAAATTTGATTTTGATCAGAATTACTTTGAAGTAGGAGAATGTTTGCATCTCAATTCAATGGAATTATTTGATGCGCATTTTTGTCATTATGTGAGATCCATGTCACAAAATAGTGGATATCGTGATATTCTTATAAGTGCTAGATATCTAACAAAGCAAATAAATTTGACTAAACAAATGGCAGAACAAGTTACCATCCATGTTTGCACTCTATATACTAAAAAGAGTTGATGTTTTTCACAACACTTCATGGTGATTTATTCACATAGAAGATTTTCTTTAATTCAAACTAATTACTATAGTCTTTATATCCTCTCCAAGATTTTATATTTTTATAGTTCTATTGATGTAATTTTTTAAGCTGTTTTTTGGCAGAATAAATCAGACTAAGATGTGTTGGAATTTTAAAAAATGTGAAGGTTGCCGGTTGGGAAATTTTAAATAAAAGAAAATGCACAGTAATTATGGATGTTTCTTAGTCCTTTTTAGAATAAAAATATTAATTGTGGTGCTATGTATTATAGGAATAATAGACAAAAGTAACAAACTCTCCACCCCTACCCCAAGTGGACAAATTCATGAAATTTATTTACCGGACTTGTGTGCATGTATGTTTGGTGTGTTCATTTTGGAGAATATTAGTTGCTGGGAGGTTAGAGGGTTTGGAACTGAGAAACAACCCAAAAACTATGTTTCCATTTTATCAGTTCAAAGATGTTGTGAAAGTCTTCCTTTTTTTGATAAATATCTTCCATCTAATGGAGTATACTGGCCTCAAGCGTGTAAATAATCATTAAGCTACATTCCGTTTTGTCTTTTTCTTGGTTGCATTTGTACTCTGAGAGAACACAGGACCTCCTGGAAGAAAGGATCTTGCACTGGTATCTGTGTGTGTGTGTGTGTGTGTGTGTGTGTGTGTGTGTGTGTGTGTGTGTGTGTGTGTGTGTGTGTCATATTCTCCATTCACAGACATTCCAGATTCTATGTTCATATTTTTACCTATACATTTAATATCATCTTCTGATACAATATCAGCAGGGAGCTTTCACTTCATTTTTGGCTAAATATTAAATCTCCTGTACCATCATATTTAGTTATGTTAATTTCAGCTCCAGTTAGCAAGTTTCCTTTCTTGATAGCTTGTCTC
This sequence comes from Tamandua tetradactyla, assembly GCF_023851605.1. Classification (NCBI taxonomy): domain Eukaryota; kingdom Metazoa; phylum Chordata; class Mammalia; order Pilosa; family Myrmecophagidae; genus Tamandua; species Tamandua tetradactyla. The sequence continues at coordinate 122,500,815 of NC_135330.1, forward strand.
CAACTTGTTATATTTTGTTCATTTATTTAATCTAGTTGTCAACTCAGGATATTTGTTGACAAATTGCCAGAATATTTTCTGTCCATATTCCATTGTAATACTTTCTGATTGAATAGTTTCTCTAAAACAGCACTTACTTTAATCTTATGCTGAAAAATTTCAATTACTAGAATTTTTTAGGTATAAATTCTGATCATTGGTCTTCTTGTACCTGCCAAAATGATTTAACCACTTGCATCTGAATGTCTTTGGTCCTTAAATTTTGTGATATACATCACTTTTTAATCTTCTAGTAATTGCATAGAAAATTACTTCCTTATTCATTGTTTTGTTTGACTCTTCTGAAAGCTACATCAATCTCAGATTTGCTTTCCTATTATTTTGTTGTTATTTTTGTTTTTGTTCTCCAGAATTCTGTGATCACTTGCCTGTATATGCAGCAGTGAATATTGTTTCTTTTGGAAAGTTTATTAACATGTTGTACATGAGCTATGCAATACTCAAAATGTATTACTCAGTTTTATTTATTGATAAAGATGCTTGGTCATTTTGATATGTATCCTGAAAACAAAGCATACTATTTAACATGTTCCTAATATTATACATATTTTCCTTATGAAGCATAAAAAAGAATAGCTTAACTAAAGTGAAAATAAAGAGCAATAATTTTAAATGTCCAACTCGATGAATTTTAACAGTTATATACATTGTTGAAATTTAGTACCACATTCAAATTACAGATCATTTTCATTCACTCTAAAGATTCTTTGGTCCCGCTGGCAACCCATTCTTCCCTCCATCCCTGACCTCAGGCAAACACTGATCTACTATTTTTCAGTATAGCTTAGTTTGAATTTTATATTAATGAAATTATGTAGAATATACTACTTTACGTTTGGCACCTTTCATTTACCATAAAGCTCTTGAGATTCATCCACTTTGTTTCATGGATCTGTAATTTGTTGGGTTTTATTGCTAAGAACTTCTATAGGATAAATGTTATATCTACCTATTTATGTATTTTTGGACTTATTGGTTGTGTTCAGTTAATAATGAATGCGGATAAAGCTTCTATGTATATTTATGTACAATTCTCTTTGTTTCCCTAGGATACAGAAGATCAGTGTTTACACACTATATAATCTTTCAGCCATCCAATTCAAATCTCTCTATTTCTTTGTATTTAAAATGTCTCTTATAGATTGAATATGGTTGGGTCCTGCTTTTTTATCCAATCTTCTATTTTTTTCCTTAAAATTAAATGGTTCCCCATTGCCATTTGTCATGGTTAGGTTCATGTGTCAACTTGGCCAAGTGGTGGTACCTGTTTGTCTGGTTGGGCAAGTGCTAGCCTGTCTGTTGCAATGATGACATTTCATATAATTGGATCATGATCATGTGGCTACATCCACAGATGATTCCATTTGCAATCAACCAAGGGGGAGTGTCTTCTGCAATGAGTGATGCTTAATCTAATCACAGGAAGCATTTTAAGGAAGATTCAGAAGAGACAGGTTCTATTCCTGCTTTGGCTGGTGAGCCTCTCCTATGGAATTCCTCCAGACCCACCATGGGAGTCGTCAGCTTCACAGCCTGCCCTGCGAATTTTGGATCTGCATTCCCGTGGTCATGTGACATACTTTTATAAATTTTATATTTGTGAGTGTTCCCTGTTGATTCTGTTTCTCTAGAGAACCCTAACTAATACACCATTCAATGTAATTTTGATATGGTGTTCTAGTTTGCTAGTTGCCAGAATGCAACACACCAGAGATGGATTGACTTTTAATAAAAGGGGATTTATTTCACGAGTTCTTCAGAGGAAAGACAGCTAACTTTCAACTGAGGTTCTATCTTACATGGGAAGGCACAGGGTGATCTCTGCTGACCTTTTCTCTAGGACTCTGGGTTCCAACAACTTTCCCCAGGGTGATTTCTTTCTCCATCTCCAAAGGCCTGAACTGAGCTGCAAGTGCTGAGATGAGGTATGCTGAGCTGCTTGGGTTGTGCTACATTGCACTCTCTCATTTAAGCATGAGCCAATTAAGTCAAATGTCATTCATTGCAGCAGGCACACCTCCTAGCCAACTGCAGATGTAATCAGCAACAGATGAGGTTCACATACCATTGGCTCATGTCCACAGCAACAGAACTAGGTACCTTCACCTGGCCAAGTTGACAACTGAATATAACTACGGCATATGGGTAGATTTAGGTTTACATTTTATTATTTGTTTTCTGTTTTCTACTCCATTCCCACCCCCACCAATGTGTCCCTTCCTTTAGTCCCCCTTTGTTCCCCTTCCTGGAGTTATTTTAGATTTTTTTAGAATTATATATTAATATATCAATGGCTTTTAACTATTACAATGTGTATGATATTAGTAATTACTCTGGGCAATAAATAACACATTTTTCTACTTAGAGTTGATATTATACAACTTCAAATAAAATGAGCAGATCTCACAACCAATATACCATGAATTGCTTTTCTCTCACAGTGCTCAAGGTTTTTACTTCATCATTTGAGTTTCTGCAATTTGGCTATGATGTGCATAGACATGCAATTTCTTTAAATATATCCTGTTTGGGAATCACAGCTTCCTGTAATCTATAAATGTATGGAAGTAAATTTTTGTCATTCATCATATTTGGGCACATTTCTCCTTTTATTTCTACAAATATTTGTTTTTCTGTGCCATACTCTTTGCATTCACCTTCCAGAAATCCAGTTACCTGTTATATCGTCTGAAATTGTCTTACAAGATATTGAAGCTCTGTTCACTATTTTTTTTTTTTTGGAGGAGAACACATTCTTTTTATAGACCATATTGTAATAACAACCACCCTATCTTACAAATGGGGAAACAAGTCCTGGGAAAATCTTAGTCTGTTCTTTCTTCAAAGTGGATGTATACAGGCTCTTTTTTTTTTAAATGATGGTGTTTTTACTCTGATCCACTTCATGGAAGAATATAAATCAAGCAAGAGTTGATACAACTGACAAGCATTTGGGAAATTATAAAGGTTAAGAAAAGAAGTCCAGGTTTGTATTAAAATTATATTGGCCTAGTCCAGCCACTTTTCTGATTCCCTTCTATGTAGTTCCTAAAAGACTTGTAAATTTAGGCTGGCCCTGAAGCCAAGTAGGGCCCTTCTAGAATCTCCTTAATGTGATCTCTATGGCTGGAATCCCTGCCTCACATGAGAGACCAACTCTTCCCTATTTGATATTGAAAGACTTCTACTCAGGTCTCTCTGGACAGCTCTGTATGACTTTTGGCGACCTCTTCCCCCTTCTTGGAAGTCCCTCTGGAAACCTTTCCTGTTTCCTAAAGTGATTGTCTGCAGTGTGTATATACAATGAACAGCCAGCTGTTAAAGCTAATTCTACTCCTATCTCACTATTTTATATTCTGTCTTCTACAAAATGAATAATTCCATTAATCTATCCTCAAAGTCATGGGCTATTTCTTTAACCATTATATTCTTTGTCCAGTTAATTTTATTTTATTTGATATTTTATTTTTAATTCTAAAATTTCTTCTCTATTATTTTTTTAAATTTCACACTATTTCTTATATTTTCATTCATTAGAAGCTTATTGCTGTTTACTTCTGAACACATTTACAATAGTTGTTTTCAAGTCCTTGTCTGTAATATCAAACATCTGGGCCATCTTGAGATTGATATCTGTCGATTATTTTTTCACTAGAAATTGTATTATATTTCCCTGGCCCCTTATATGCTGATAAATTTTGTATTATATCCTGGATATTATGAATGTTATTTCTTGATAATCTAGATTCTGTAATAATGTTTCAAAGATTATTGATGCTTTTGTTTTAGCAGGAAACTAACTTGTTTATTGTTAGAATGCAAAGTCAAATCCATAGTAAACAGTGGCTCAGATCTCACTTCAGTTCTTTAAGCCTCATCTGTGAAATGGTTTCCATTTTGCACAACGTAAGCATGTTCCAAGTATCAGCCATAGATTGGGCTATTTAAACATAAGATTTTGGAGTTCCCTTTCTCAAGATTTTTTTTCTTTTTTGCCCTTCACGTTTTAGCCCTAATTTCTCCAGTCATATTCTCCCATGTCCTCCTATCAGAAGGATGGTGGAGATTTTTGTTTCGTTTGTGGTAGAGATTTTTCGCTGCCATCTGTGCAGCAACCTACAGGCCAAAAAAAGAGGAACAGGGATCTCTCCCTGTTCTGGTCATTTGCTCACAATTTTGACAACCATCAAAAATCTGCCACTGTTCAGTCTCCAGAACCTGCAGGTAGCTGCTTTTGTATGTTGCCCAGAGTTATCAGCTATGATATGAGGTAGAGTCAGTGTGTTAGGCACTCATTTTCCCACACCAACAGTGGAACTCTATGTATGTTTAATTAGAAAAGAAATTGGAAAGGAGTTTTGCTATTCTTATTCATTCCTATATTTTGATTATTTCTGTTTCGTCGTGTTTTCTAAAAAAAAAAAAAATCTGCACCCTACTATTAAAAAGTACTACAAGTCCTCATTATTTCAGTTTTTCAGGTAGTCTGTGAGTTTACTAGGGAATAAAAGGGTCAATATAAAATTTACCTGGGCCTTTCTCACCAATAAACAGGGCCAATTGGGTTTTCAAAGCCAGTCTCTTTAAAATTAGACCAAAACAAATTAATTGGATATGGATGGTCTGTGCAATAAACAGATAAAGAAGTATCGGAAGCAGGCATTTCCTACGTGCATTCACACATACACACTCTTCACCCGAAGCCCCCAATCTAAGGTCGAAGCCAAACACTCATATCGTAAGACCATTTTCCCTAGGGATAGATGTGGCTGATGTGAGGATGGTTGTTCCTTTTGACCCTGGCTATTCTTTTCGTGGTCTCATTTCAATTGTTTGTTCAAAGGGTTGAGTCATCTGAAAAAGTGAGTGCAGCTGGTGAAATGCAATCTTTTGGTGAAGTGCAATCTTTTCCAACTCTTTCCTATTACCATCATTAGAAGCAGGGATCTGCTTTCACTCTAATGACCCTATTTTTACCCTAAAGGTATGAGTTCTAGAATTATGAACTTAATTCTCATCGGTTCAGTAAAACTAAAACCTTATTACGAGAAGATTTTTAAAGTTTTGCTGGATTTATTATCATATTGTTTATGAAGTGAACTTTATAAAATAAGCAATACTTTTCCATGGTCAATGTCAATAATAATGTGTACAAAATTGTAATCTTTGCTTTCTTCAGTAATTGCTGTGCATAAATAAAATTGAATATATAATCTCTTCCTAGTATCCAATGGCAAATAATCAAGAGAAATTTAAGAAATTATCTATTTTAATCTGTCAGGGCTGCTGCAGCAAATCCAATGTACAGATTGGTTAAAAACAGTTTGTCTCACAGTTTTGGGGGATAGAAATCCAAAATCAAGGTATCCTCTGGATCATGGTTTCTCTGAAGTTTGTAGCATTCTGGTGGTGACTTGCTGGAATTCCATATCTTGATCTCTGCATCCATCACTTGACCATCTGTCTCCATCTGTCTCTTACTCCTGACTTGTCCAAATTTCCTCTGCTCACTAGGGCTCCTGTCATATTGAAACAGGAACCACTCTGACTCAGCTTGCCTTCACCTTACCTAGAAACATGTTAAAGAGCCTATTTAAAAATGGATTCACATCCAGAAGACTGTCAGTATTGAACATATCTCTGTGGGGGACATAATTCATTCCATAATACTGTCTATATTTTTAAACTCTAAAAACTCAGAATTTCTTTGATGACGTTTAGCTACTTGGCTATGAATACTTAAAATATGTAGTAAGGAGATTAAAAGTTCCCATTTGTGGGGCTGGCCTGAAAGAACTGGAGTAAAAAGTTATTACTGTTTTTTCTTTTTCAATCTTTACAAAAGGAAAGTTACATCTATTATTTTCGGATGTCTCTAAAACTCCAGTATTAATATTCCATTCATTTCTCCTCCACATTAATTTTACTCCTGGAGCACTTTTAAAATTAAAATTAATAGGAAATTAAAAACAGTGAAATTGAAGTGCTTAGAGTTTGTGTGTATAAATGTATTGTAGCATATATTTATTTAAACTCTACAGCCTTTCAGGAATAAGTTAACAGGTCAACTGGACTTTTATACTGTTTTTTCCTTAGGTAGGGTTCTTAGAATACAAGAAAATAAAATATTTGAAACTAGATAAATTCTAAAAGCATTTTAAAATACTCTAAATGACCTCATGGGCAACACAGGGTAGAAAGATAAAAATTGAACTGATGGACATATTGACTACAATAAAATTTCAGATCCTGAGGCTCTTCCCTCCATACTTCCTTAGTCTCCTAGCTAAAATTGCCTCTATCTGTATGCTCCATTCCCTTCTCCTTTCTTGCAGACAGGCTTTCTCTGCTCTTTTACTGCCTTGACTTATACCAAATTTAAGCTTAGTGAATTAGTTGCAGAACTTTGTGGTTTTTCAGCACAAGACCTTTCTATCATCTCACTGATAAAATGTCCTAGGCACTCACTTCCTTAACAGTGGGAGGCAATTTGATGTTTCTAACATGATCTAGGAGTCTACTCTTTTGGTTCTTATTATTTGTTGCCAAGAGGGTGGGGTAGAGGTAGAAACCTGGGCACCTCCTCCCAGAATTTATGAATGAAAAAGGTGCTCTAAAAATGATAATAGTGGGCATTTATATTACATTTGACATGTGTTAACATAACTTTTATTCTTTAATCTTGCAGAAGAAACATGACTGTTATTCTCATTCTATAAATGAGGAAACTGAATCTCATAAATTAAAATAAGTACATCAGTGTGATGGTTTCAAGCTGTATGCACCCGAGAAAAGATTACGTTCTTAAAGCTAATCAATTCCTGTGCATGTGGACCAATGGTAGGTCAGATGAGTAAGATCTTAAATTGAAATGTGACCCACCTCATTGTGGGTGGGTCTTAATCTTTTTACTGGAGCCCTTTGTAAGAGGATAAGAGACAGAAAAAAAGACAGAAGAGAGCCCTAGAGAAGCTTAGACAGAAAAGCCTGAGAAGCTGAAAAAGGATGTACAGAAAACTGAAAGGAAGCCACTGGAGCCAGAAGCAGGAAGCAACACAACCGGAGAGAGAAGTGAGAGACCAGCAGATGTAGCCGCCTGGCCCTGTGCCAGAGTGGCTGATGTTCACCAGTAGCCACTCTTTGGGGAGAAAACATTGCCTGTTGATGCCTTGATTTGGACGTTTGCATGGCCTCAGGACTGTAAACTTGTAAGTAAATCAATCCCCATTGTGAAAGCCAACCCAATTCTGGTATACTGCATTTCTTCAGTTTTAGCAGACTAAAGCAATCAGTAAATTAGCACTCACACATATTTTGTGATATATGAATGAAATCAAAATAGGGTATAATTAATAGGAAAATAAAATATACTCAGTGGCTATGATATTTTTTGAGGAAATGTCCATTCCCAAATAAACCTTAAATCTCCATTTTACCATTTCCCCTAAATTACCCTAATACATCTTCCTTGGACAATAGCCTCCTCACTATTCTCACCAAAGCCACTCCTACTAAATCTCAACAGCTTTTCAACCAGAACCGGGCTAAACTTGCAAATTTATGATGCCTGTCTTGTGTTTATGGGGATTTAACGTTTAATAGGTACATAGTTTTCATCTGGGGTGAAGGAAGGGGTTTAGAAATGAGTGGTGCTGATGGTAGCACAACACTGTGAATATAATTAGCACCATTGAATTGTATAGTTAAAAGTGACTAAAATGGGAAAATGTGTGTTATTACCAGGAAAAAAACAAACAAACGTAGAAGAAACATGCAACCCAAAGAGTGGACCTTAACGTCAACTATGCTATGAACTATAGTCAATAGCAGACTTATAATAATATTGTTTCCTTAATTGCAACAACATTACCACACTAATATGAAACGTTAATAATAGGAAAAGCTGAGTATATAGGGGGTTAATATAAGAACTCTAATTTTTCCAAGATTTGTTTGTGTAAGCTTTCAACTGCTCTAACTAAAAAATGAGGTATAAAAACAAAACAAAACCCACTAATGAACAAACAAAACAAACCAAAAATATCCACATATTTTTCTTTGCCCTCAGGATTAACTCCAAAATTCTACCGTGGCTTAAGACTTTGAGTCTTCTGGCAAATATAGAATTCCCCAGCCTCAGCTGTCTCTACCTATGCTTTAACCACTTTGAGACAAATAGGTATTATTTAATGTTATTCAACCATATTAAAATTCTCCCTGCTCAGAGTCTGGGTTTAAATCCCCACACCTTAAATAGTGATTCCTCAAACTCTAATCAGAAATCAGATTAATGGCTCATTGGACATCCCCCTGGATTGATGTGAACCACATTTTCCAGTTATGCAATATCATGACCCTGGCCAATTTTCTGTTTTGTACTTATCATTCCTGAAGTTAATTGAGCCTCTGTGTCATTATCTATTTAGTGCCTGTGTTCTCCACAGACTAAACTTTATCCATGCCTTCAGATCACACTGATATTATATGCTGTTTTAGGTTGCTAGGTGCTGGAATGCAATATACCAAAAAAACAGAATGGCTTTTAAAAAGGGGAATTTAATAAGTTGGTAGTTTACAGTTCTAAGGTCGAGAAAATGTCCCAATGAAACCAAGTCTATAGACGTGTCCAATCTAAGGCATCCAGGAAAGATACTTTGGTTCAAGAAAGCTGATGAAGTTTAGGGTTTCTTTCTCAAGTGGAAGGGCACATGGCAAACATGGTGTCATCTGCTAGCTTATTCTCCTGGCTTCTGGTTTCATGAAGCTCCCCGGGAGGCATGCTCTTTCTTCACCTCCAAAGATCGTTGGCTAGTGGACTCCGCTTCTCGTGGCTATGTTGTTCTGCTCTACTCTCTCTGAATCTGTTTCTTTCTCCAACATGTTTCCTCTTTTATAGGATTCCAGAAACTAATCAAGACCCACCCAAATGGGTGGAGACACGCCTCAAGGTACTCCAGTTTAACAGCTACTCTTGATTACATCACATCTCCAAGGGATCTAATGACGGTTTCAAGCATTCAATATTGAACAGGGATTAGAAGAAATGCTGCCTTTACAAAATGGGATTACGATTAAAACATGGCTTTTCTAGGGTACATGCATCATTTCAAGCCAGCACATATGCCAAGCATATGATATAATGGCTATTACATACTATATGCTTACTAAATCTTGTTAGAATATGTTTACGCATGCACTCAAATATTGAGCACCTACTGAGTCATAGGTACTAGAATAACAGTGAAGAAAAGACACAAAATGCCTCCTCTTATGTTTCTTAAATTTTGGTTGAGGGAAATAGGCAATAAATCAAATAAGTAAAATGCTTTGTGTGTTTATCAGAGAGTAATAAACACTATGATGAAAAGTCGAAAATTAAAGTTAAAATTTTAAACAGGGTAATCACAGAAGACATATGAGAAGTTGGCATATGAACCAGATGTGGAAAAACTGTTAGAATAAGCCATGCCGAGTTCTAGGGAAATGATGTTCAAAAGAAAGGGAACATCATTTTTAAGAGCTCCGAGATAGAGGTCAGTTTACCGTGTTTGAGGAAGAGCAAGGAGGCCAGTGGGATGAGTAGAGAGAGCAGGAGGAGGGTTATAAAAGGAGATATAAGAGAAATAAGAAGAAGGATGATTTCTGGGCACATGGGCCATTATAGAAAGTTTCTGTGTTGTTATAAGGAAGATGGAATATCACTGGAGTTAACTAAGAAGAGGAGTGTCAGGATGCGAATTGGGTTTAAAGAGAATCATCCTTCCCACTGCTGAGAGAATAGTTTGAAGTGGGAGAACAGGGTAAATGGATGATGACCAGTGGGGGAGTTACGATAATTCAGGTAAGAGACTGGATGTCTTGGGCCATGGTAGATATGTAATGTAGATTGTCAAATCCTGACTATATTTTGAAAACAGAGCCAAAGGATTTGCTGACTCATGGAGTAAGTGGTGGATCAGGATTTCTGTTGCTGGCTATTAGGTTGATACGTATTTTACTTTATGGACTTGGATAAGAATCTGATACTAATCCATGCTTTATAGAATGATATGTGTAAGAAAATGTCCAATGATTTGGACAACCAAAGACATATTTGGAGGTCATTGAGAGGTCTTCCTCAAACTTGCTAAGAATAATTTCTAAAAGAATTTATGCAACACATTTTCAATAAAGCAAAACCATCAAGCTACTCTGTCTTCCCACGACTAAAATATAAGCTTATTTTTAGAAGTATTTATGCAGAAATTTGCAAGATTTATAATAAGTAATTATTGGTAATATCTTAGTAATCTATGTGGTAGACAGTTCTAAATGAAAGATCACTTAAATTTACAATATGTACATTTGAAAGATTTACTCTTTATTTTTGTTTGGTAATTTCCATCTTGGAAAATTTATGTTTTCAATTTCTTTCAATATTGACTAATTTCTCTTTCAAAAACTATTTCCTACAAATTTCTTTAAGTAAACAGGGGTTCTGTTTTAACTTATGAAACTATACCCTACTATAACCTGGAAAAGATAGTATCTTCATATAAGCTTCTAAATCAAAATCATTTGCTTTCATTTATATACATTCATTTTCCCAAGCAATAAACTAAGTTTGTTTAAGATTTTGCTATCCTTTAACATATCAATAATTATTATTGGCAAATGCAAGCACGTTACAGTAGAATGAAAATCTCCAAAGATACAGCACTAATATTAGAAATCTAGTTTTCACTAAAGAGCAATGATATTTAATAATATTTTAAATCAAAGAAAATACAATTTTACAAAATATATAGAAGTTTACCATTCAGTATCTATTTCCTTATTTATTGCAATATAATTTATATAAAAGTTAATTTAGGTTCAAAAACAATTTTCCCTAATTCTGTTGGTGAATAATTTGAGGTTTCTTCCTTTTGATATCATAATTGTCTACTTATTATATATATATGCCCCAGAATTATAAAACAGAACTAAGCAATATCCTCTTATGAAAAAGGTAATCATGGTTTAAATGAAACCTATAGGTTGTAAGATGTCATCTCATCTCTATAGATACCTGTTTAGGGAAATGAAAATCTCATAAAGATCTCTGAGTGTCTGAGTGTTTATACTGCATAGAGGCATCTCACTACCTTTGTATCCTTTCGTTAATTACTCAGAATTGCTGGCTATTTTTCAAATTTGGCTTGAGAAAAAGTTGTCAGAAATAAGATTTACACATCTAAAAGAAGATGTAGTCACTGATTGAAGCCTGTATCAATAATTCTAAAAATGAGAGAAATAGACTAAAAATGGTCTACTAGACTAAAATCAATAATTTTCAAATAGTTAAAAATAGTACACTACACTATAAAATTACACGTCTATGATATAAATTATAAGAGGTTAAGAAATTATATATTGAGGTAAAACATAACAATTTTTGTATGCATCTAATTTCATGTTTTCTTCCTTTTCTCTTCTTTCTTCAGCCCTAACCTGCACATCTTTGAAAATGAGAGAGCTGTATATTATCATAAGACACTCCTTTGTAAAGAAAATTCATAAAAATGAATTGATACTTTCAATGTTTCCTTGATATAAGCAAAGATTTCCCTAAATATGTCATGAATAAGTGGAAATTCACCATATGCACAATGTAGCAATAGCATTACCTTACTTGAGCCAGGTTAGAAAGAAATCAGCACTTCTAAATATTAAGCATATGTTCACATCCACACATCCACACACGATGTAAATATAGATTTTTGTGTTAGCATTTTTTCTTCTATTCAGCTTAAAACAACACAATATTTATAATTTAGCACTCCATTTGCTCTCCCTTCTTTATTATATGAAATTGGCAAAAGTCACAATTAACAAAATAAAAGATTATGGGACTTTCTGCCTTAGATCAGCCTGTTGGTTACTCACATTCATTCATCATCAGCTGTTTTGCCTGCCATTAAATAGCTCTTCCTCTATTTTGGTGTTTCTTAACTTAGCACAGTTGACATTTGTAGCCTGTAAATTCTTTTAAATGGGGGACTGTCCTGTGTATTGCAGAATGTTTAACTGCTTACCTGACCTCCACCCACTAGATGACAAGAAGCAGTCTGTCAGAGAGTATGACCAAAAATATCTCCAAACACTACCAAATATTATCTGAAGGGCACAGTTGCACCTGTTCACATCACTGTTCTATCCTTTAGACTTTGCCTTGTATTTATTCATAATATTTTGTCTACCAAATCTCAAGCTAAGAGATATACTGAGGACATTAATGTATAATAAATTTTTGTGAACCTATTTGGTTGGTTTCATAAACAGGGCAGAGATGAGTTGTAAAATACAAAATATTTTTCATTTGTTTAACTTGCTTATTTGTTTTGTCTTGAAAAATCTACCACTATTTTGTTATATAATCATAATAATAATGGTAATTATTTTTATTCTAAATATGGGTCCTCTAGTTTGCTAGCTGCTGGAATGCAATATACCAGAAACAGAATGGCTTTTAAAAAAGGGGAATTTAATAAGTTGCTAGTTTACAGTTCTAAGGCTGAGGAGATGTCCCAATTAAAACAAGTCTATAGAAATGTCCAATCTATGGCATCCAGGGAAAGAAAACTTGATTCAAGAAGGCCAATGAAGTTCAGAGTTTCTCTTTCATCTGGAAAGGCACATGGCGAACGCTGCATCATCTGCTAGCTTCTTCTCCTGGCTTCCTGTTTCATGAAGCTCCCCGGGAGGCATTTTCCTTCTTCATCTCCAAAGGTCGCTGGCTCTCCTTCTCGTGGCTATGCCATTCTGCTCTGCTCTCTCATTCTCCAAAATGTTTCCTCTTTTATAGGATGCCAGAAACTTATCAAGACCCACCCAAATGGGTAGAGACATGTTGTCACCTAATCTAATTTAACAACCACTCTTGATTAAGTCACATCTCCAGGGAGATAATCTGATTACAGTTTCAAACACACAGTGCTGAATGGGGATTAGAAGAAGCGACTGCCTTTACAAAATGGGATTAGGATTAAAATATGGCTTTCCTAGGGTCCATACATCATTTCAAACCAGCACAAGGGGTCTTGCAAGATCTTTCCAGAGTCTTATATTTAGGCTAATAGGAACCCCACAAAGAGTCTAGAGTTGATCACATGGGACACAGCAACACGTTTGTGAATAAGGTCCCTAACCTGGGATGTTCTTGCTGGGGCAGTAACAGAGATGCTCAATGGCCACTCCCTGGTCCTCATCTATTCCACTCCTTTTCCCCTCTTGTTTGATTGTATGCAGGTATTTCCATATGTTTTCGTTCTGCATTTCAAAGATGTTAAGTCTGATGATGGAACAGCCTGACTATACCTTGAACCTGAAACTGGAAACAAACAGCTGCAGCTGCTTATAAGGGTAGGAACTCTGTACAGAGTTTGTTTGATACACACTTTTTCACTCAGTGGCAGGGTCTTCTCCTTCTGGGATATATAAAAACTATATACTCGGGTAGCACAAATGTCCCTCAACTCCAACATCAAGCAAGACATGCAGGGCTGCCATCGACCATTCTGAGTAGTTGGCCTCCCTTGGGAACCAACCACAATGGAATCCCTTTCCCTGCTCTTTTGGACCATGTGCGCTATGTGTAAGCAGTAAAGTGATCGTTTGCTATGATTCTCGGTTATGCCTGAGCCCGTGTTCCCACAATGCACCATGTAGCAACTCACTCCCCAGCTCTGAGTGGCCGTTTAAATGATGAGAAATGAAGTAGATGAAATAGAACACAGAGGACATGTCTTTGAACATTGCCTTCTTCTCCTTCTATTAGCTAAAATAAAATAAGGTCCTGTAGTGGAAGAAACGAGTTAATAAAGAACACATTTCTCCCTGAAAATCACAGATTTCTTCTATTGCCCAATTTCCCTGTCATGGAAAGAAATTTGACTGTGGGAAGGCCCCTTAACAGTGTAGATGAAAAATCACATAAATAGATCAGAACACATTACAAGGTAATAAGTCACTACATATGAGCTTGAAATCAAGACTTCCTTGGCATGTATTACCTTTCAATAAAATTTTGTTTCACACAAGTCAATAATTCAAGTGATAAAAAAGTTCTTCCAGTATGGAATTTTGGCATATTAAATCAAAGCTCACAATAAAATTTTATTACAAATAATCTCCCAATAACAACTTTGATGGCTTATATAGCTTCCAAGTTTTCAAAAAAAAGTTAATTTGTTGAGGGAAACTTGATTAATCACCATTAAAACCAATGACATGTTTTTAATGTCTTCTTACCTGGTAATATTCTAGATTTTTAAAAGAAATATGATGCTATCCAACATATATGTCCATGTATGTGTGAAGAACAAAGACTTTTGTGCTTTTGTAACAATGATTTAAATTATTATAAGCATAAAATGTAAATATCTAATGTTGTAAGTGAACATTTTAATTGAATGATATATATATTTTTAGGTATAAAAGTTCTGAATATAAGATATATACTTTTGGAAAGGGATAATTAATTTGTACTTTCCTTAATTAGAGAAAAACAGGAAATACATCTGACCTTAATATCCTTCTTAATGCAATGTAAAAAAGTTTATTAGGAACATCTTATATTTAAAGCCTCGTGATAGGCGTTTTAGGGGATGAAACAATAATCCAAGTAAGATATAATTAGAAACATGGATGGAAAGTACATAGAAGAAAAGGGACCTAACATGGAATGGGCAAGATTTCCTACAGGAAGTGATAATTAAGCTGAGTTTTTAAAGATATGCGATTTGACAGGCATAAATGAATAGGCAACATTCTACTTGAAGCGGTGGGAAAAATACATCTCAAAATTTAAGATAGAAACAAAATCAAAGAAATTTGGTTGGACAATATCTTAGTTGCTGAATTGCCTATTTGAAGTCTTAAATCTAAAAATGCCTAAATGTTTGTATTTATTTTCTGATATGACTATGTTTATTTCATTTTATAATCTTATAACAACAAAAGTTAACATATAAATGTTGACATATCTAAAAAATATAGAAATATGTTTCAAAATGTTGAAACAAGTACTTCAGCCTAAACTAGTATATAAAAACCCTTATTTTCTTCTTTCTATGTCATTACCAAAAAACCATGACATTTTCTGAAATGGTACAGTTACATTTTTCAATAAGTGCATATTTATAACGATAAGCTCCTAACCAAAAGGTTCATTGTCAGGGAAACCAGGAGAGAAGGTTGGAATAATATTCAGTAATACATCACATCCAAGGAGCAAAATGGAGTCACTACTGAATAAAAAGTAAGGCTACTTACTACTTAGAAAATAATAGCATTCTATCTTTTTTTTTTATTGTATAGTATAACATATATACAAAGCAAAGAAATAAAAAAGCAATAGTTCTCAAAGCACTCTTCAACAAGTGGTTACAGGACAGATCCTAGAGTTTGTCATGGTCTATCACGCGATCCTCTCATATTTTTCCCTCTAGCTGCTCCAGAATATAGGAGGCTAGAGGGCTTAAATGTTTTTTTATCATCACAATCAACTTCTTTTTCCTTCTTTTTTTTTTTGTGGAAAATAACATACATACAAAAAAGTTATAAATTTCAAAGCACAGCATCACAATTAGTTGTACAACATATTTCAGACTTTGACATGATTTAATTTTCACAATTTTAGATTTTTACTTTTAGCTGCTCTAAAATAGTGAAGACTAAAAGAGATGTCAATTTAATGATTCAGCTTTCATATTCATTTGTTAAATCCTATCTTGTATGTATAATTCCACCATCATCTTTGATCTTTCCATACCTCTCTTTATGATTGTTTGGGCTATGGCAATTCTAAATTTTTGATATTGAAAGGGTCTGTCACTAATATGGGGTAAAGGGAGATGGAACTTTCTTATGTTCTAGAGATGCCGGTTTTTGGAAAGTTACTCTAGTGTGTGGTATCCTTGTGGGATCTTAAATGTTGCCCTGAGGTTGAATGGAATGGTCCTGGTTGGGAGTTGGGAGGTTAGGATAGGTAGCAAGGTCTACCTGAAGCTTGCATAAGAGCAAGCTCCAGAGTAGCCTCTCAACTCTGTTTGAACTTTCTCTGGCACTAATAATTAATTACACTTCTTTTCCCTCTTGTGGTCAGGATAGAATTGTTGATTCCATGGTGCCAGGTCTGGATTCATCCCTGGGAATAGCATTCTATCTTTTAAAAATTGTTTTTTTATGTAATTTTATTGAGATATTTTTACACACCATACAATCCTTCCAAAGCATACAATCAATGGCTCACAGTATCATCACATAGTCGTGCATTCAGCACCATGATCATTTTTAGAACATTTACATTACTCCAGAAAAAAATAAAAACAAATCTCCAATCACCCAATCTTCCATATCCTTTACTCCTCCCTCTTATTGACCATTTGTATTGCACTCTACTCACTTTTAAGTGGTAGGTTAATTAAAAGAGTGTAATATATATATCTGTGGAACAAAACATTCAGAAGTAGGTCCATACAAACATGGGCAACTGACTTTTTTTTAATTTTTTTACAATGTAGTTACACAATCATTATCAAGGTAAGGGCTATTGGATTACTGTTCAACAACTTCAGGCATTTCCACTAGACACTAAATATCTATATAATGAATCAGTAGTTATAGTCACTTGTTAAATACTAATTTCTCAGTTATACATCCTTCCTCTCATTTGATCTTTTCTCAATCTTCAAGGATATCTAAGCAATGATCATTTTAATTCTTCGGGATGGAAAGGGGTGTTGACGTTATTGGGTAGAGGAATTAAGCTGGTTGTTATTTGGAGAACTGGTATCTCTGGATTTCAGGGTTTATTTGGCCTAAGGTCAATCTGGAGGCAATACAGTTTTGAAGGTAATAAACTTACTAAAAAAAATTTATAGAGATTTAGATAGAGTCCAGGGGTTTCAGGAATACCATTGGTAGGGGCATGGTATACTGTGGTACTTTGAAATATCTGGCTAAAAATTGCAAAAGAGTAACCTCCAGAAAAACCTCACAACTCTATTTGAAATCTCTTAGCCACTGAAACTTTATTCTGTTCTGTTACTTTTCCTACTTTTGGTCAAGAAGGTATTCTCCAGCCCATGAGGCCAAGGCACTCCTCTCTTCCTAAGCCAAGTCTGCAGGAACTCACTGCCTTCCTTTCTATATAGACATGACACCTACGGGTGTAAATCTTCCTGGCAATGTGGGGCATGACTCCTGGGGATGAACCTGAATCTAGCATCGAGGATTGAGAAAGATTTCTTGAAAGATTTCTCTAAAAGGGGTAGAGAAATAAAAAATATTTTGGTGGCTGAGAGATTTCAAGTAGATTCGAGAGGTCATTCTGGAGGTTATTCTTATGCATAATACAGACATATCTTTTTAGTTTTTAGTGCATTAGAATAGCTAGAATGAAATACATGAACCTGTTGAACCTGTTGAACTGTAATCCTTTAACTTTGGTTCTTGAAGATTATTGTACAACTATATAGCTTTGACAGTATGACCAAGTGATTGTAAAACACTTGTGCTGACAACCCTTTATTTAGTGTATGGCAGATGAGTGAGAAAATAAGGACAAAAAGTAAATAAATAATATGGGAGGATTAAGGACATGAGATGTTTTGAGCATTCTTGTTTTTAACTTTTACTTTTATTTTTGTTCTTATTTTTATTATTTTTAGAGTAATAAAAAATGTTTAAAAATCGTTTGCAATGATGGAATTACATTTTATGATGATACTGTGAACCACTAATTGTGCACTTGAGATGATTATATAAAAAATCATTGAAAAAAATATAAGCAAACCATGAAGAAGTCAAATGACGCATTTATAAATAACAAAGCTTAAAACTTTATTGATGACAAGACCAAATGCAAAATGTGGTGTGGGAAGAAAAATAATGAACATGGTAATTTAGGCAGGAAAAAATTTAAATGGATGATGGTCAATAGCCATTTTTTTCTTTTTAAAATATATACTCTGTTTCAATGCCATGGAGGCTCTTTAATATTAAGTATAGTCAACATAACAACAAATTGAATATTTAATTCAACTTTTGTAGTAACGCCTTCAAATCATCAGGCAAACAGGACCCTTTAAGACTAAGACAAACTGATGCATTTATCATGCAGCACTTCACAAAGACCATAAAATGTTCTTTAAAACAGGGTTTTCCAGTCCTTAGAAGGAAATCTCTTCTGGTAAATGAATGTGGCTTTTCAGTTTACTGTTAATAAATTCTTCACAAGCTCTTTAGCCAACTACAAACAAAGATGCCAAAGTTTTCCTTACTTTTATACTCTATAGTCATGGTGATAAATGAATTCAAACAGGAAGTATTTATTACTTTTAGTGAGTCTTTAAGAAAGAAGAGTTTAGGAAAGAATCCTTGGTCTTTTAGCACAGGGATGGAAGGCAGTCTTGGTGCTTTTAAAAGAGATAAGGGTAGAGGTTGAGGTGTTTAAATACATTTTGTTTTATGACCTAAATACTTCCAATAAATATTTCTGAATGCTAGCCAATGCTATATGCTTAACAAAACTGCAATTTCTTTAACCGGTTATCTAATTTAAAAAATTGCACATCAAGTCACCAGAATGGTACTGATATACCAGTAGAGTTTAAAGAGAAAATTAGCACAACTTCCTTAAAGACCTACCATTCAACCACAAAGTCATAAATAATGAAGACCAAATGTAACTGCTGTTATATGGAAGCAGAAATAATTCAATATTTGAAGCAACCGGAAATTCAAGATGGAGGTATAACTGAAGTAGTGACAGTGGTAGAGAGCTCCTGATTTTCTAAATCTCGAATAAAAGCAGAATTTTCCATTGATATCAATAAATTATAGGTTTGACAAAATTGTTCCACAGTCAAAAATGTTGCGGGCTCATTGTCTGAGCTATGAATTCCCATTCCTCAGTTTATTAAGTTTATAAAAGCTTTAAGCTAAATCCATATGCTAAATTTTACATAGTCCTATTACCTACATTATTCTTTGCAATTTTTGTAATTGTCTAAAATTAAATATATTTCTAAAACTTCCACAAAAAAAAAAAAAAAGGCCTCATTTGAGTAATGAAAGAGGTTGTTTAAGGGTGATTCTTAGGCAAAATTACATGCAGGCCTACCCTCACCATTGCGAAATAAGTTTCATAAAGGCAAGCCTCAAATCAAGGGCTTGGCTTAGTAACTTGGGCCTCCACAATGCCTGAGAGAATATCAGGAATTGCTCAGGTAGGAAAGTTTAATAGTTCCACATTTTCCCCCAGTGCCTAAAGGTGACTTTGCAGATACATTTTTGTTTTCTTTCCAAAATTCTCTGGAATATATCCGGGTATTACATTAACCTGTACAGAATAGTAAAATCTTATTACTTATTCAAGGTTTCATGTAATTAGGTTGTTCAATTAAACTGGCCAAACAGGTTAAGTTAGATAGTGAACTACAAAACATTTAAATTTTGGACCATATAAGCAGCTTTTCCTTTGGTCTCAAACAGAAGTTGAAGTCTTAAAATACAGACAGTGTCATCCTTTACCCTGTATTCTGATTTACCTTAGTCCTAACGAGGTTCATTTCTTTCATATCTCTAATTGGAGTCTGGTCACTTTTTCAGCTTCTTTAACATTTGAACACTATCCTATTTTAAAGAATAATGGACAGCTCAATAACTAACCCTGAAACCTGTTCAAAAATATATCTAGAAAAAAGAACAATTCCATTTAATGATTATTTTCACAGTTCCTGATGAATATAACAGTACATGGGAGTTAAGAAATGCCCTTTTATCTGTAAAAGCTTTCTGAATCTAACATCCAAGTTTAAAATATTAGTGTCTGTAGTAGGTAGGTACAGGTGTCGACATGGCCAAGTGATGGTGCCCAGTTGTTCCGTTGCTATGATCTTAACTCATCAGTATGTAAATTGTTTCTGTGGCTGATCACATCTTTGGTCAGCTAAGGGGAGTGAGTGGCTTCTGCAATGAGTGAGGCTTAAAATGAGAAGCCAGAAAGAGACACAGCTCAGTAAAGTTCACTAAGCCAAGCATAACTCAGCTCAGATCCCGACATTTGGAGATGCAGAAAAGAATTTCCCTGTAATGCTCCAGTTAAATAATTTCAGTAGCTAGAATGAACTTTTGAAATTTCTTACAAGAGGCGTCTGGAAGAGTCTGGATTTAATTTATAATTAACATAAATTTAAGCTTTCATATTTATAATTTTGTAAATAAGAAAGTCTAATATCAACAAAGAGTTGTTAATACAAAGCTGAAAAAGATGTTTACAGTACTTATTTCTAGTAGGGTATTAAAGAAAAATTACATAATGATGAGGTGTATTTTTTCTAAGATTTTATTTTTTAAAACATTAAGAAAAGCAAATTTCAAGAGAATATTTGCATAGCATATTATATTTTCTTTCATATTTTACACTATGAAGAGTTATTTAAAAATAGCCCTTATTTAACATGAAATACACATATGGCTATTTTTGAAGGAAGGGGTTATTAGCATTCTATTATTTAATGAATGGTACAAATATTATAACAAATATTGTTGTTGTAACAAAATCTTGCGTCTTAAGACAATGTAAATGTAATATTTTATGGTTCTGGAGTTTAGAAGTCTGAAATGGATTTCCCTAAGCTACATGTCGGCAGGACTACATTCCTCCTGGAAAATCTAGGGGAAAATCCATTTCCTTGTCTTTTATAGCCATTAGAGGTTGGCCTGCAGTCCGGTTCATGGCCTCTTTCTATCTACAACACCACCAACGGCAGCTCATTAATTTCTTATTTATTCTATGTACTTTATTGCCTCCCCGTTCCTACTCCATCTATGCAATTGAAGCATTGAGAGCAGGAATGTACAGAAAATTATATCCTGTGTTCACTGATGTATCCCCTAGACAGGTTTGGCATATCATTGCAGCATAATAAATATATGTAGAAATAATGAAGGTTAAATGCTCATTTACAATGATCAGTAACATTTCTCTATACATACAACAAACTGGAAAATTTAACAAAAAATAAGATATTCACAATAGCAAAAATAAATATAAAATATTTTTAAATGAACCAAACAAAATTCATAGGAATTTTTCAGGGACAAAAATTAAATTAAACGTCTAAGGTATAAGAAAGCAATTATACTCATGAAAAACACACTTTCAGGGATAAGAAAATTATATATAATATATAGTAGTACGGCAATGGCCCCATTAATCTACAAATACTATATTATCCCAAACAAAATTTCAACTTCAATTTTTGAGTACTTGGTTAAACTTCTATAATTAACATAAAGAACAAAACAGGAAAATCAACTTTGAAAAAAATGATTTAAAAAATGGATGAGATGAAGGCCCATTGTATTGGATATTAAAAGGCATTTTGTTGTAAGGCAGCAAGTCTTATTGTATGGAGTACAAATTGTTACAGCTATCCTGGAAAACAATACATAGTAGTTAGCAATTTTAATTATGCACATGCTTTATGATGTATTAACTTAGTCTTGATTATATATCACAGAAAATGCATGCATCAATAATAATAGAATATATTAAGAATGTTGATTTTAGCCTTTTTATGTCATGGGCAGTTGAAGGCAACCTTGGAGGTCATTAATGAGGGATTCAAAATGAAAAAATAGTAGATGAAATAAAACACAAAATTGTATATTAATTCAGCAACAAGAAAATTCTCAAGAAAATTCTCAAGGAAACAAGTGCTGACTGAGAAAAGTAGGAAACAGTATAAAGTATATAGAAAAACTAAAAAACATTTTCCTATACAAACCAGTGTTATATATTTTATTAAAATACATGTATGTGGAAAAGCAATTTTTAAATATATTTGAAAAGGAGTCCATGACGAGTAAGATAATTGATGGAAAGATCAGGGAATAAGGAACAATTCATTATGTAAAACAGGGACTTCAAATAGATTCCTTATAACCTTAAGAATAATGTTTCATTCAATTTTCTGCACCTGATGTAAAAGTTAGGTGATAGATAAAGAGATAACATCCCAAATTTGTATAAATATCTAATTTGTTGAAGGTGCTTAAAAACTTAGAAATATAATCAAGAAACTTTCTCTAGAAAAAGAAGTTTTCTCAATCTTATTTGGAAAGATATGACATGAAGGATTTATTTTGAAAGAAAATAAATCTCCGTTTAGGGAAAAACAAGAAAAAGATTTGAATGTAGTGTTCTAATAAGACAAAAATTGCTAATGGCAAAGCAAGTTTGATATATACTCTGCAGATTCCAATAATATACATCATCACTAGTGGGCATCATTTATCTATCCATGTATCTATCTACCTGCTTACCTGCCTACCTGCCTACCTATTTACCTATTTATCTATATATTTTAACTTAGGTTCAGCATTTATGATAAGATAGAGGTAAAATATTCTATATTGAATTTCAGAGAAAACTTATAGATAGTACTTAAATATGAGAATTGAAAAGTACCTATTTGTGTTTTAATTAGTCATTTTAGAAGGAAGTATATTTTCAAAGTGTTTGCATGCAAAACAATACAAAAAAATATAAGAAAGGTAGGGCGGGCCACAGTGGCTTAGTAGGTAGAGTTCTTGCCTGCCATGCTGGAGACCTGGGTTTGATTCTTGATGCCTGCCTGTGCAAAAAAATAAAAATAAAAAATATGAGAGGTAATGAAGATTCAAAGATTTAGAAGAAAATACTGTGTGGTAGTTAGATTCAGGTGTCAACTTGGCTAGGTGAAGGAGCCTAGTTCTATTGCTGTGGACATGAGCTAATGGCATGTGAACCTCATCTGTTGCTGATTACATCTGCAGTCAGTTAGGAGGCGTGCCTGCTGTAATGAATGACATCTGATTTTTAGTTGGCTGGTGCTTAAATGAGAGCTCAACGTAGCACAGCCAAAGCAGCTCAACCTACCTCATCTCAGTGCTCACAGCTCAGCCCAGGCCTTTGGAGATGTAGAAAGGAATCACCTCAGGGAAAGTTGTTGGAAACCAGAGGTCTGGAGAGAAAACCAGCAGAGATCGCCCTGTGCCTTCCCACGTAAGAAAGAACCTCAGTTGAAAGTTAGCTGCCTTTCCTCTGAAGAACTTTAACTAAATAAATCTCCTTTTATTGAAAGCCAATCTGTCTCTGGTGTGTTGCATTCCAGTAGCTAGTAAACTAGAACATACTGTCTAGTTCATTCCTTTAGGCTAAGAAAAAGTCACATAATTTGAACACATTAACTGTGAATTTAGAGATGCAAAATCATATTCATTTTTAAATAATGGAATTTAATAAATGACCTCAAGAAATTTTGATTATTGAAAGCTTTAATTCTCAAAAAAAATTTGTAACTATTCCATGACAATTACAACTCAGTAACACAGAGTTTTCCAATTTCATCTGTCAGCCCATAAGTAAGATTACATATAAGTATGCAACTTCAAACAAAAAAAAATGCAGTAAAATAATTATTTAAATAGTTGGAAGCAAGAAGTAATAGTTTTAATATTGTTATTGTTGTGGCAAATATTTTCGTTTAAAATTTTAACTATAACATGGTTGGAAATTTGTTTGAAACCATAACATTTTAGCCATATGAAGTCAGACAATTTTTAAGTGACAGAAAAGTAAAAGCATTGCAATGTATTAATCATTTTTAGACCCTGATATGGTGGATGATAAAATCACAATTTGTGATCTATATATTGACAGAATTTTAAATTGCAGCTGCAACAGACACAGAAATGAAGAAAGTGACAGAAGTCAGAGAATATGGATGTGTCAATTTATGAGAATCCCTCAGGCATTTACAGGATCAAATGAGACCTGGTTTGAAGTGTGCAAACTTGAATTCTAGAGGCTGCTGGTCTCCTTTCTCTCAGGCTTCTGTTAAAATAGTAGATGCACCATCTTACAATAGTGAATGCTCTATGCAACCTTGTATTCGATGCCAAAGAGTTTAGTTATGATTGTATAAAATTGATAAGTACTCCTTCTAAATTGGTGGCATTGATATATTATGGAAAATCAAAAGTTTGGGAATTGAGCACATGAATTTAATTCCCCAACTTCTTGAAAGTTTACTTTGAAGCATTACATGAGATTTCCATATACATATTTTCATTTTTACCAACATAAGTATATATTGTAGATATGATATGTTATATTGTCCTTTGTTTATAATCAGTCTTGCATGGATATATTTGACCTTCATCTTTAAGTTTATGATTAAATTTAAAAATTGCATTTTTTTAAAATTTTAATCTGGATGTTTTCATTAAAATTTTTATATTACTTCTTGCTAACTCCCTTTAAATCAAGTAACTCTTATTAAGTCATCTCTCATACTGTACTTTATATAAAACTTCACTAGTAAAGTTGTTCTGAATTCTAAAACATTTGAAAATTATTTGATTTCTTTTTCAAAATATTTTTAATGATAAACAACATATAAACCAAACATTCAAACATTCTTAACATACAAACATTCCCTATATGGTGTACAATCAATGGCTCACAATATCATCACATATTTGTATATTCATCACTATGATCATTTTTTAGAGCATTTGTATTACTCCAGATAAAGAAATAAAAAGAAAAAAACTCATACATACCATACCCCTCATGCCTCCCACTCATTGACCACTAGCATTTCCACCTACTCAATATATTTAACATTTGTTCCCCCCATTATTTATTGATTTTATCCATATTTTTTACTCATCTGTCTGTACACTAGATAAAGGGAGCATCAGGCACAAGGTTTTCACAAGACACAATCACATTGTAAATGCTATATCTTCATACAATCATCTTCAAGAAACAAATCTTCTGGAACACAGCTATACAGTTTCAGGTACTTCCCTTTAGCCACTCAAATACACCATAAACTGAAAAGTTATATCTATACAAATGTGTAAGAATAACCTCCAGTAAAACCTCTCTACTCAATCTCTCAGCCACTGAAACGTTATTTTTTCTCATTTATCTTTTCCCTCATTTGGTCAAGAAAGTTTTCTCAATCTCTTGATGCAGAGTTCTAGCTCATTCTGGGATTTCCGTCCCAAGTGTCAGGGAGATTTACACTTCTGGGAGTCATGTCCCATGTAGTGGGGGCAAACAGTGGGTTCACTTGCTGTGTCAACTTAGAGAGAGAGGCCACATCTGAGCAATAAAAGAGGTTCTCTGAGGGTGACTCTTAGATCTGTTTTTAAGTAAACTTAATCTATTCTTTGCAGTAATATATTTCATAGGTGTGAACCCCAAGATTGCGGCTCGGCCTATTGATTTGGTTGTCCCCACTGTTCGTGAGAATATCAGAAACTCTCCAAATGGGGAAGCTGAATCTTTTCCACTTGCTCCCCACTCCCCTAAGGGGACTATGCAAATACTTCTTTATTCACTGTCCAAATCACTCTGGGATTTATTGGGGCATCACATTAACTTCAAACCATAGGTAGTTGGTTTTCTATAGCAATTTTAGGAAGAAATACTTATCCAATTGTAGAGTAGATGAAAGTGACAATGCAATTTCAGGAATAATAATTCAAAGCAACAAGAATAGGTGCCACTATGAAATAATATTATCGATTGATTTTTATAACATTTCAGATGACACAGATTATCCACTTTAAATTAGAAAATTATTAAAACAGTGTATTTTATTGCACCTGTACAAGTCTCCATATATTATTAAATGTTGCCAGGTAATATCATTAGTAGGAAATTATTTGTTCTGCAAAAAGTTACCAGAACACAATTATGAGGTAAAATATTTAAAGTAATAATATTTTAAAGCATATAAAAATTATAAAAGTCATGTATGCATTTTTGTTATTGATGGGGACACAAAGATAGAACACCACAAGATTTACATCCAGATTTATTCTAGTGCCAGATACACCATCACAACCATGCATGGAAGTTTTAGGTCATGTTTCCAAGTTGAAATTTGTTTTGCCAGAATACTTTAATATATTTTTACAAAGAATTTACAATTTACTATTAATTAATTTTATTCATAAGCTCAAAAATATCAGTTATATAAGCTATATTTTAAAGCCGACAACTTTCTTTCAAAACAACTCACATAGTAAGAGAGGATTATTTTCTTAATTTCCCATTTTAGCTCATAAAGCCTTAAATTTTCCCCTCTGGACAGACAATACATGTTGTTATGAAAGGGCAGTAAATCATATTTTATTCCCTGTTTATGCATGTATATGTGGACAAACTAAGAATTGTGGTTTGTTTGGTTTGGATTTCATTCAATTCCTTATTTCACTGTCATCGTTTAATATAGAAATCAATAGAGGGATAGTTTAATAGATTGTTAATAGTAGATTGTTCCCTTTAATTTTATGACAAATTCACTCAAACTCAGTGCCTTAAAAACAGCATTCATTATCTCACAATTTTGAGGGTGCAGGAATCCAGGATCAGCTTATCTGGGTCCTCTGGCTCAAGTTTTCAAGAGCAAATTTTCATTTGTGGCTGCAGTTACCTCAACACACGACTGGTGAAGGATGTGCCCCTAAACTCATTACTTCGTTGTCGGCAGGTGTCAGTACTGAGATTTCTCTCAGGATCTTAATCAACCACACAGGCTAGTTCATAGGCAGCTCACAACATGGCAGTTTGCCTCGTGAGAGGAAACAAGAAGAAAGAACCAGAGAGACAGAGTTAACGAGACAGAGGGAAGAGTCTTTAAAAACCTAATCTCAGAAATGACGTTCCAACAATCGCCATATTCTGTTTGTTAGGTATTAGGTCTACCTCACTTTCAGGAGAAGGGTATTACACAATGATATTAATACCAGGAGATAGAGATCACTAAGAGTCATTTCAGACTCTCTTTACTACAGAAAATACTGTAAAATTGGGAATCCCTCCAAATTGATCTGAAAAGCCAGTGAAATCAAAATCAAAGAAGACCAAGAGGTGTTTTTTCTAGAAACTTGAATTAAGATTATTCGTATAATCTTCCTACAAACACATGTGCGTGCGCGCACACACACACATACACACACACACAAATACACACAAAGGAGAAAGAACACCCAAGACAAATTTAATAAAAAGCAATTGTAGAAACCCTAATTTATCAGATACTGACTTATTATAAAATGCCACTGATTAAAACAATATGCATTAGATTAAGACTTGAAAAATAAACTAATGGGATCTAATAGAGAGTCCAGAAATAATCTCTTGTATTTACCTTTACCTGATTTAAAACAAAGAGACCACAGAAAAAAATAGTACAGAAAGAAATAATTTTAATAAATGATGTTGAATCAATATAATATACAAAACAAAAAAAAACTGAATCTTCTGGGTTCGATTCTTGGTGCCTGCCCGTGAAAAAAAAAACAAAAAAAAACTGGATTTTGAATCTTACCTTATCTAGTCTACAAACAATCATTCCCTCTGGATTGTAAAACCTAATTGTGAAAAGTAAAACTTTTAAAATTTCTTCAAAATAACACAAAGTGGTCAAATATTCCCTTAGACACAAATAATTTTACTACATAATTAAACATAGATAAACTTGGACCACACTAAGGTTAAGCTTTATTATTCATTAAAATAAAAATTATTCTCAGAAAACCATGGAGTAATACATTAAGAATTCTGGAGGAAGATAATTTTTAAACTGTAAATTAATGTCTAGCAAAATTATTAGCCAAGACCTTCGGAAATTAAATACTCTGTTCCTTGATAAAACAATGAAACACTTTTAGGCGTATCCAAGCAAAATACTAAAAGAAACTGAGAAAGAAGATATGGGCTCCATGGACATTTATTGTTAGAATTCAATAACAAATAACAAAAGGTAAAATATCTGTGAAGCAGAAATAGGATGAGATCAGTGCAAAATAAAATAAGTAACCAGACATTACAAGAGAATACCCTTGCAGTAGAAAATGATTTTCTTTAAATATTGATATGATTAATATAGTGAATGCTCCTAGAAATAAATTTAAGGTACTCACACATGAATGTATATATGTATACACATAAAGACAATTATTAATTATTTGGGGTTATTGAATATCAATAAATGATGGTTCAGATATGAAACAAATTAAATGCTTATATAATTGAAAAGTACAATAATAGATCATACTTAACTTGATTTGTGAAAAATTATTTTGTGTATGGTAAAGGACTGTAAAGCAGAATTGTGATTATTTGTAAATATAATCACAGTATAAATCACTTCTCTGTGGATAATATATTCACGTATATAACATTTTCTTATTTATTGATTTTACTTTTTAAAAAGCAACCTTTATAAATGCTTAAAAAACTAATTATTATTGTAAGATCTAATAAAAGTATTGTTGTCATTGACAGTGGAAAAATATAAAATAGTAGGGGTATAACAAGAGTGTCAAGAATGCCAAGATATGTTATATGTTGATAGCAAAATAATACAAAATTTGAGTGCATTATTTAAATTATTATAAATATTTAATTGTGACTGCAACAGAGAGCATTGATAATATTAACATACTTTAGAGGAGTATAAATGTAGGAATATGAAAAATAATATTAAATTCTTTATTGCTATGACATTAAAATTGTTCCATTGAGCTAAAAATAAGAATAGATAAATTAATATAATTATAATTTTGAAAATAACTGCCAAGTTTAAAAAATATTTAAATGTGACACTCACTAAAAAAAAGGTAACTAGAATAGTCATTAGAGGTGGAGAATTTGTAAGTTAATGAATAATTTTAATTCATAGTCAGTACTTTTAATACTTGCATATGTTACCGGGCACATTTTCCAAATTCAAGTAACTTAAAAATCATTCAATAAAAGAAATCAGATTTCCTGCTCAATATTAAGTAGATCACATGTTCTAGTCAATAAACTTGTTCAGCTGAAAAGGTTACCTAAGACCACAAAGCCAAAATTAAAGATTACACTACTTAAAAATCCTCTGCAGTTTTAATGATGAAAACATTATTGGTTTTATAATCTTGTTTGTATTTCAATTCCTGAGTGAGCTTTCCTAATGAAAATACATAATACTCAAATGAACATATTCAATAGGCCCATAAGCTTGACACCAATTATTGATTATTGTTTTAAAGATTTAAAATTTTAAATTAACTCAGAAAGTTTTCACAATTTCCTTTCTGGCAATGCTCCATAAACCAATGGATGAATGAATAAGTAAATCTACTCCTAATTAAATGATGGTAAGAAACAACCACTGTAGAACTCTCAATATTAAACAAAGGAATGCAACACATTTATGAGCATTTATTCAAGAAGTACTGAACTTTGGGAGTTGTCTTATGTTTCCAGACTGCTTTAACAAATTTCACCCAATGGGTTGGCTTAAACAATAAGACTTTGTCTCATGGTTTCAGTTGCTGAAAAGCTCATTTCTTCCTGAGATCAATAATATTCTGGTGGATTGGTCATCCTTGGGGCTCCTAGGCTTTCCCATCACACATGATGATGTCCTCTCCTTTTCCTCCAGGTTCCAAATGACTTTCGGCTTCTTGCTTCTCCCCATGACTTTCTCTCTGTATATATACATATATATGAATTTCTCCTTTAAAAAGCTCCAATAACCTGGATTAAGCCCCAACCTTATTTACATGGGCCATATCTAAACTAAAATAATATCTTCAAGGGTTTCCATTTTTAAAGTATTCTTACCCACAAGAATGCAGGTCAAGACCAAGAGCGTATATGTGTCACGGTACATAATTCAGTCCAACACGGGAGTCTGGAATGTTTTATTTCAGAGCCCCTCCCATCATCCCTCTGCCCCATTCCTCGTACATGTAACTGAGGGACACAAGGCCACACAAGAACGACAAAAAATTACCTTACACCACCCTACACCATGGATGGAATGATAAGTGATACAGTTTACCGCAGGGAGAGGGGCAAAAATGTGGAGAGAGGGCTGAGGTGCATTTCAACTGGAAAACCTGAAGCAGAGTGTCAAACAGAAGTTAATTAAAATAAAAGATCTCTAACATAATCAGCCCTGAAAATAAATAAAAGATTATACTGTAACAATTTGCAGCTTGTGCTATACCAGTGGTAGCAGCAAGAAAAAATTAGAGAGGCAATTCAACTCCTGACTGAATTGAATAAACTCTTCACCAAAGAGATAGCACAATGAGAGATATGCTCATTTTCCATGAATAAAATCCGTTTATCTCAGTCTCCACTTCTCTGTATAAGATGTTTGGCTTTTAAGAAGAGATGAAAAAGAATAGAAATAAATAATGACAACGCATTTCCCACCCATATATTGCCCCCCAAGCCATGAAAGGGAAAGACTATCAAAGAACTCATCTCAAATATGACAAGATATTGGAACCATCATAGAAAATTTAAAATAATTAGAAATGAGGGATGTAGTGGAAAAGATGGACAACATTCATGATTTGATTGATAAATTCAGCAAAGAGATTTATTAACTTTAAGAAAGAATTAAAGGGAAGTGCTTGAAACAAACAAACAAAACACAATGAAAAAGAAGAATGTCTTCAAACAGGCTTGTCAGTATCTTTCACTCTGTCAAGAAAAGAATCAGTTAACTTGAAGATAAGACATTAAAAATTACCCAAATTGAATCAAGTGGATAATAGTGTGAAAAAATCAGCACAAAGAATTCAAGATCTGTGAGACAATACCAAATGATTTAAATATGTATAAGTGCAATCTCAGAAAGAAAAGACAAGAGACTGAGAAGAAGTACTATTTAAAGAAAAGATATTTGAGGATTTCCTAAAATTAATGACAAACTCCAAACCCATAATCAGGTAAATTATAAAAACAAAAATAAATAAACTGGGTAAGAATTAAACAAGAAATAATTAACAGAAAGTTATATGTAAAAGTTCTGAAATGTTTGGAAATTATACAACGTAACTTGAAATAACCCACAGATCAAAATTGAAATCACAAGAAAATTATTAATGAAATGAAATCAAAACAGGAATTAGAAAAACTGTTTAGAGAGAAACTTAGTGCTTTGGACTCATATTATAAAAGAAAAACAATATTTCATGTACATAACCTAAGATTACCCTTCAAAAAACTAGAAAAAGAATAGCAACCTAAATCCAAAGCAAAACAGAAAATAATGAAATGGAAATACAGAAGATAGAAGAGTAATAGAGAAAATCAATTAGACCAAACAACGGTTCTTTGCCAAAAATCAAGAAAATTAAAAGAAGAAATAATAGATGGCAATACAAGCAACTCCAAACTCTTAGTGGCTGAAAACATTCATTATACATATGATATACATATATTTTCTTCAAAGTCATTGAGACATAGTGAGTACGGAAGGAGCCAGGCTTCACCCAGGCATTCTTGAACTGACTCAGAACCCTTCATAATGTAGTTACATCACATGGAGTGCTTGCCCTCTTTAGTGCTATCCCAGCGGAAGATCACTTAGTGATCTCTAGCTTACATAACATTTTCCATATAGAAATGATACTTGTCAATTCTACTTACAGCTCATTGGCCAGGAATATTTGCACAGCTGTGACTAATTGTTAGGGAATAGAAAGTATGTTCTTTCACTTTGCACAGAAAGAGACAAGAAAGCCAGATATGGGTGAGCACTGAAGGTATCTGCCAAAATTGTGACATGTTATGCTGGCTGAACCAATCAGAATATTTTATGGTTTGGAAATTTATATTGCATAAAAATGGCTGTAGGAAATGCTTTGTAACATGAGTTAGTGAGCTTCTCCTTCATGGAGGTCTTGATGTGTACACAGGGTATCTGTCAGTGATGCTGTAGGTGAGAAATATAAGTAAATGACTTTTAATCTTTTCTCTCCAATTATTGATAATTATGAACCAAATCCACAACAAAGAAGAATAAGAAAATATCTTAAACATCAATCTATTCAATTTGTCCAGAAATTACTTCTTCAAAGGGAGGAAATTTTACTTTCCAACCAAAATTCCATAATTGATTTTCATGCAGGAGTTTCTCTTTGCAGCTCTGTTATGTCAGGGAAAAAATTTCCAAGTTCAGTGTTTTCCTGGGTCACAGTTTCATTTATTTTAATTTATTTAATCAATACATTAAAATCCTTTGTGTTTTTAAGACATGACAAATATTTCATAAGCTGATATATGAATTCTAAGCCATGGCTTTGTCCTGAGAAGAATTTTAATCTTGTGGAAGTTTGTAAGATGTGAGGAGAAGGCATTAAAATTATGTACAGTTGAATGAAGTAGTGACATGGAGTTAATGCTGAACTCTAGCTTGTTTATATTGTAGAATATGACTTTTAAATTCTTTGCTAATAATATTTTAGAGAATGACACTTGAAATCTATAGGGAAGGAGATTAATTTAAAGGATATGATTTGTCTTTTAACTTTTGCCAAAGTGTCCTGATGATGGCAAAAGGACTGTGTAAATGATTTCAGTAGAGCTGGATTACAGGAAGGGCAGTTTATAAAGTCTATCTGTCAAGCTACTCATCCTGAACTAAAATCAGAGGAAAATAGCACATGCCTATTATATGTGTCCCAGTAACTTAGCAATTTGAGAAGACTTTTAAAGAAAATCTTCATGAACTCTGTAGTCATGTTTATTCAATTATCAGTAGAATTCAACAAATACGAGCTTACAATTTTTAATAACTGATTCTGAATGTAGTGAAAATTGTGTTACAGTTTTTATAAGTGTACTTTCTGATACTGGAAAACTTTAGTTTGATAAAATAAACATATTTTTACTTTTTAGGTGGAAATTCCTATAAAGAATCTAAAGAAAGTAAAAATTGTTTTCTTGCTGTTTCACAAGATCAATAAAGAAGAGCTTTCTAATTAGCACATTCATTACTAAGCTTTTTCCAAAATAGGCTTTCTTAAATGAATTAAACTTTCTTTAAAATAGACATCACCAGATAAACTTTTACTCTAAATACCTATAAACTCTCAATTATAGTCTTTTAGATAAGGCTATAGGTCAAAATGTCCCCTTCTATTATCAAGATTTCTTCAGCTGTAAAATAACTCTGCATACTCTAGATATCAATGTCTGAGTCAAATTAGATCAAAGTACATTGCGGTTTTTTGTCTCTCCCCTACATTTCAAAACCCCTCTGCCTCCCACCTCCACTACACAGTACCAAATATAGGTTCACCCAGAAAGACCCCCTGCTTGCTGTCAGTTAACTTTTCAAGAATAGCAAAACATTTTATCTCTCTTTCATTGACAAATCACATCAGCAAATAGGCAAAACACTGAAAATGCAAGAGAATAAATATCAAAAGTTAAAATTTGACTTTTGGGTTAGGCAAGGCAAGATGGCAGCATAGGGAGTATGGAATTTAGTTAGTCCTCTAGAGAAGTGAGTAAATAGTCACAAACTGTCCGAAAAAACTGTTTGGAGGATGTCCATGACTGGGCACACATTGTACACCAGTCAAATGGATGGAAAAGCCAAGATCACTGCACACAACTGTAAGCAAAACTTCCAAACTACAGAGGCTGGCACCCCTCCCACACTGGCACTGCATACTGATTTGGAGTCTCTCCTGGGTGGGAAACAGAAGGCCTCTCTACTAGGAGCAAGGGAAAGTATCCCAACCAAGATACAATCACAGTTAAATTAATTAACAAATTTGGACAGCTGAATACAAGCTCTGAACACAGAACTCAGAAGAGGAAGGAAAGTAACCCTGAGGTCACTCTCAATAGAGAAAAGATGAAGGGAAAAAAATGGAGTTTTCTGAAGTCACTGAAACTCAGAACACTGGAAAAGTGCTGTGCCCCAAGAAATAGGGAACATAAAGTCTGATATCAACTCTAGCTCTTAATTGGCACACCTGGGGGCTGGGGAGACTGGCTGTAAAAACCGATTTTGTTTTATTTTTATTTTCTCTTTTTTTGTTTTTTTTGAACATTCTAAGTAACTCTTTAGAGAAAACCTCAGGCATTTTCAGTTGACAGTCCTGACCCAGAAAAGGGCAGATTTAAGATAAATCTGAGAGACAAAGTTCTCTAAAGAACTTATCTTCCCCAAGAAAGGGTGGGGGGCAAGCTCAAACTCAAATGGAAGCCCTCCTTCAGAGAATTCAGACTCCAGGGACTGGAAATTAGGAACAGTTTAAGCTTGTCTTCCACCTTAGTTTCTGTTTCACTATGACCCTGACAGGCTGAGAATTAAAGTCTCCACACCACTTTATGGAGATCTGTGAGCTGGCAATTGCCACCTGCTGTGCAGGATAGGAAAAGCACAGAATCTAGAGGCTCCACAGAAGTCAGACAACTTGCTGGGTCTCACTCTCAGGGAAACTTGATACTGACTGCACACTCCCCCTGAAACTGGGCTTGCCTTGTCTGGGGAAATCTGATTGGGACTGACCATAGCTGGGAGACCCTACTCAATTAAATGTTCTGTAAGGCAGGGAAAGAACCAGAAAAATTGGAGCTGGAAATTTCTGAAGAGTTAAATAAAAGCTACACTAGAGGTCTAGAACAAATTTAACTGAATGCCAAAGAACAGACAGAGAACAAAGTCAGCCAACAAAAACTGGTAAAACACTAGGTAAAGGAGTGAAAATGAGCTCAAGAATAAACTAATCAAGGAAATCACATGCCTAAGACACAAGCAAAAAAGTATGAGTAATTCTAGGGACAAATGAAGAGATGACCCAGTCAAAGGAACTAACATTTTAAATGAGATACAGGATTTGAAACAACAAACTAAAAATGTTTAAACAGTCATGCTAAATCTACTCAAAAGTCAAATCAATGAGTTGCTGGGAAGATAAAACAAAAGAGATGAAGAATACAAAGAAGACCTTGGGCAAGCATAAAGAAGAACTTGAAAGCTTAAAAAAAAATAGCAGAGTTATTGGAGTGAAAAACACAACAGAATAGATAAAAAAACACAATGGAGAATTACCATAGCAGATTTGAAGAGGCAGAAGAAAGGATTAGTGAACTAGAGGACAGAACATCTGAAATTCTACACAGAAAAGAATAAATAAGGAAAAGAATGGAAAAATAAGAGCAGGATCTCAGGAAACTGAATGCCAATATACATGAATATACATGGTATGTGTGTCCCAAAAGGGCAGAAAGAGTAATGGAGGAATCAATCACTGAAAGTTTCCCATCCTTTATGAAAGATTAAATGACAGATCCAAGGAGCATGGTGTACACTAAACAGAATAGGTCTGAATAGACCTACTCCACTTACTAATCAGATTGTCAAATGTCAAAGACAGAGAGAATTCTGAAAACAGCAAGAGAAAAGCAAACTATCGCATAAAAAGAAGCTCTATAAGACAACTGAAGATTTCTCAACAGAAACTATGGAGGTGAGAAGACAATGGTATGATATATTTAAGATACTGAAAGAAAAATTGCCAATCAAGAATTCTATCTCCAACAAAACTCTCCTTCAAAAATGAAGAAGAGTTTAATATATTTTCAGACAAACACAGAGAGAATTCATGAACAAGAGACCTGCTCTAAAGAATACACTGAAGGGAGCACTACAGGCAGATAGGAAAATACAAGAGAGAGATAGAAGTCTTGAGAAGAGTGTAGAATTGAAGTCTACCAGTAAGGGTGAAAAAGAGAAAAAATAGTAAGATGTGATATATCAGAATAAAGTAATGATGCAAGATCCAATGTGGATGGACCTTGAGGACATTATGTTGAGTGAAATTATCAGGTTTCAAAGAGTAAATAGTATGGGATTCTTGGTGTTGTTGCTTTTCCTTTTTATTTTTTATTTTTTATTTTCCATTTTTTTCCTTCTCTTCTTTTTTGTGGAAGAATGGAAACATCCTCATATAGATTGTGGTGGTGAATGCATAAATACGTGATTATACTGGGAACCACTGATTGTTTACTTAAGATGGATCATACGGTATATGAATAAATCTGTTTAAAAACAACAAGAAGATATAAGTGCAGGATAAAATGCATGGGTACGTTGACTGATGAATGGAAGGGTGAGCTATGGTGCATACAAACAATGGAATATTGAGCAGCTGTAAGAAGGAATGAAGTTGAGAGTTATGTAAGTAGGTAAATCAACCTTGTGGGCTGTATGTTGAGCGACATAAGGCAGAATGAAAGGACAGATATTATAATGCCTCAGTATATGGACTAACTGCAATCTGCAAACTCTTAGAAGTGAATTGGTGAGCATAGGTTATCAAGGAAAGGCTTACTCTAGCAGTTCCTAGATTTTAAGCTCTTACAGCAGTCACATGCATTTCTGAGTTCTCACTGTTATTTCTAAGTTCTGAGATGCTGAGCTCTTTGTGTATAACCTGGCTGTTTCCTGGAACTTCAGGTATCTGTGTGACACCCATGACTAAGCTAGAGTTCTGCAGCTATGAAAATCAGCATTACCTCATACAGCAACTGTTTAAAAGACTGAAAAAGAGATGAAATTTCAATGAGAGATGTGAATAAAGCTGATCTAGTTGGGACTAAAGTAAATCAGACTAAAGGGTAAAGGATAATAGCTATTTTACTTTAAAGTTTCAACTTCTGAGTGAGACCAAAGGTACAGATGTTTTTATTGCAAAATTCATATTTTCTGCAGCATACTATCTAATTTAACTTATTTGGTCAGTTTATTCAAACATCATAATTATATGGAACCTTGTATAGGCAGTGAGATCTTGTTGGTTTGTACAGATTAGTGTGATGCCTGATACATTCTAGAGTAATCTGGATAGAAAATTAAAAAAAAAAAAAAAAGTCTTTGCAAAGTCCTCTTGAGGAACTGGGGAAAGTGTGGAAATGTTAAACTTCCTGTATTTGAGGAACACATGAAATTCTCACAAGCAATGGAGACTACCAATTTAATAGGCCAAAACCTCGATCTTGGGGTTTGCCCTGTGAAACTTATTCTTGTAAAGGAGAAGCTAAGCCTACTTACAAGTATGCCTAAGAGTCACCCCAGAGATCTTCTTTTGTTCCTCAGATGTGGCCTCCCTCTGTAAGCCAACTCTGCAGAGAAATCACGATCCTCCTCGCTATGTGGGGCATTACTTCCAGGGATATAAATCTTCCTGGCGATATGAAACATGAGTCCAGGCAATGAACCTGGCCCTGGCATCGTGAGATTGAGAAAAACTTCTTGACCAAAAGGGGGAAGAGAAATTAATCAAAATCATGTTTCCATGGCTAAGAGATTTCAAATAGAGTTGAGAGGTCATTCTGGAGGTTATTCTAGTGCATTATATAAATATCCCTTTCCAGTCTTTGATGCACTGGAGTAGCTAGAAGAAAATGCCTGAAACCATTGAACTGTAATTCAGTTGCCTTGATTCTTGAAGATAATTGTGTAACTATACAGGTTTTACGTGTGATGGTATGACTGTGAAAACTTTGTGACTGACACTCCCTTTATCCAGCATATGGACAGATGAGTAAGAAAAGAAAGACAAAAAAATGACTAATTGGAGATATGGGATTTTGGGGTGTTCTTTTTTACTTATATTTTTATTTTTATTGATTATGGAGTAAAGAAAAAGTTCAAAAATCGATTGTGAATGTGAATGCACAACTAAATGATGATACTGTGAACGACTGATGCTATACTTTAGATGTTTATATGGTATGTGATTTTTATCACAATGAAATTGCATTTAAAATTAAAGCTTAAAGCAACTGTGTAATTTGTTTAATTTCATAGAGCTAGTAAGTTGTGTTATCTCGATTTACTCTTTGAAACCTGAGCTAAAGTTTATGTGATTGTTCTGTTTTTGCTACCTAGGTTTAAGTTATTTCTGAATATTGAATGTCTTTTATTGTTCTTCTAGGTTATAATAACAGGTAATTTCAATAAGGAAAATTTTAATGGACTTCAAATTATTTTATATTTTCAGAGTGTTTTGACTTTATATAATGTTTTGATATCCAAAAAGGACCATTGAAGAAAGGCAGTAGTCATAACATACATTGTATTGCAGTTAAGGAAATTGATACACAGGAATATAAATAAATTGCTCAAAATTAATCTTCTGCCAGTAACTCATGAATACTGCTCCCCAATAAGTATTCCTTCCACTGCACACTACTGGCTTCTGTATTTAACCTATTTAAAACAAAGCAGGAGTTTTATTGCTAAAAGGTAAAATACTAACGTGTGAGAAGGGTCTCTAATTCTTTCCTGTATATCCAGCATGTATGATGAAATGTTAAATATTTTATCTACTTTGAGCTTCTCAGTTACCTAATGCATTGTGTGTTCTCCATTTTATAAATTAGGAAATTAAGTCCTAAGAAATAAATATCAAGTCCATGGTACAAACCAAATTATGAATCCAGAGTTTCAATGCAAGTTAATCCAACAGCAATGTACTACTATTTACATTATTGTACTAAATGTAGATCAAGAATAACTAGATTCTCTTATGAAAGGATGAGAATAAAGCTCTCAAAACTTTGGGAAAGAAGCCAAAATACAAAGCATAAATACTGTATGTTTTTATTAATACTGTACTTTTAGGAATATATTTTCTATATAATATAATTATGCTTAGTAATTTTCATTGGGAATAGACTGCCCAGACCCCATGGCAGTTATTTTCTTCTCAGAGTTGCTGTTTTAATCCTACCACTCCAGCTTGAATGTATTTCTTGCTCAGAGAAAGGACTTTAGTATCATTCAATGAATTGGGATAAGAGTACGTGACAGACCCTTACACCAAAAAACTAGTTTAAGCCTTTACTATAGATGGGAAACGACAGACTTTCATTTCTATTTGTAGAATGTATTTAGTAGACAATTTCTACTATACTGAAACTGAGCTTACTGTTTACCTGTAATTCTCATTGCTTTAATTGTTTTAAAATGCATTCTCCAGGAGAAGTGTCCAAAACACTCCACTGTGACTGTGGGGCTATATGGCAGTAACAAAAAAAAAATATATATATATATATAAATATATACATATATATATATATATGTATATATATATATTTAGCATTGGTTTCTAAGTGGTAATTTAGCTGTATATTACAGAAAGTATATATGGTTTTGCAGTAAAACCATATGAGGCAACATGCAAATGTTACATTTAGATAAATTTCAGAATATTTCCCACAAATCCAGGGATCTGCTTTACATTATAACTTCATGATTACACCCTACAATTTTCAGACTCTGCATTAAAGTTGTATCAGAAGCCGTCCTCGTTTGAATATACCAGAATTTATTTACCTTCTCCTACTGATGGATTTCCAAACATTTTTCTCCCACAAAAAATGTTGTAATAAACAATATTATATGTGTCTCAATGTGCAAACATGCAATAGTTTCTGTAGAATATAAGCTTAACAGTGGTATAATAAAGGTCTGTATATAGAAAATTTTTGTAATATAGTCTATAAATTTCTATACAGTTGAAATAACATAAGGAGAAATGATATGTATCAGATGTGAAGTGATGGCACCCAGTCAGTTTCTCTTTAGAGTCCATTAATGCTTTTGAGTAATGCAATGTTTGTCATTTCCCTCTTCATTACATATGACTCATTTTCAATTGACAGCATCTCATTCATTCTTGTTCACAGTCTGCTGACAGATATTAGCTTTCAATCATGTAAGAAGATTTATCATCTATCTTCAAAGACTTACAACTATGGTAATGATAGGACAGGTCAATAAATGATGGTAGAATGACAGTATGGGTCTTTGGCTTTCTTTATTATCTGTAATTAAGTCATTTGATTGTAAAATACCTGTTAGATTAAAGATGGCCACAAAATCTTTGTTGCCTCTCCTATCAAGAGGTGAAACCTAATACCGCCTTCTTTCTGCTGACATTGTGACTTCCTCAGACTAATAGAAAGCAGGAGTAATGATGGTGTGAGGTTTATGAGACTCATCCCTAGGAGGCCTTGCAGTTTCTGCTCTCATCTTCCTAGAACATGTAGAACACAGACCGTGAAGAAGCTGAGACAAAAATCCACAAGCAGAGAGGCCTGGCCATCC
Organism: Tamandua tetradactyla; assembly: GCF_023851605.1. Classification (NCBI taxonomy): domain Eukaryota; kingdom Metazoa; phylum Chordata; class Mammalia; order Pilosa; family Myrmecophagidae; genus Tamandua; species Tamandua tetradactyla. Next base: position 122,540,894 of record NC_135330.1, read on the forward strand.
CTCTAACTTCAGACATCTGACCACTGCCTCTTGACAACTGTAGGTGCCTGAGTAAACCAGGCAAGACCAGCAGAAGAAAGGTCCAGGTAATAAATGGAATCGTAGGAAATAATCAATCACACTTTAAGCCACTAATGTTGGGGTGGCTTTCTACATCTCCATAGATTAAGACTCCCTCTTAGTATTACAGGAGTAAAAGATAATGTTTATCAGGTAATTCCATATATATATATATATATATATACACGCACACATATACATATATATGTCCAGTTTCTACATTAAAAATAACTTTGTGTCTGAGTTTAATTTTCTTTTAACCATAGCCTTCTTCCACAATTATGACCATATTTCAGAGATTTTTCACCTGTATTAATAGTAAATATTAATGTCTTATTATGTAAATAATTATTTTAGGAATAGTAATTTCATTCTTACCATTTAATCTATAAGTAATATATCTTCCTTAATTCGTAAAAGCAGGAATTTTTATCTACTAATGTCTACTCCGATTAAATCATTCAAATAATGCTTTTATATTGGTTGCTTTTTTGTCAGAACTTGGTTCCAATCTGGAACCCTTAGCTGCATGCAGATGCCACATTGGAATATAGTTGTCACTAACACAACTCTGTTTTTGTCCTGTTAGCCTTAGATATAGTTCACCTTATGTGATGCTTTTCAAACAGACGTGTCCAAATTCCAATGGAAAAAGTATATTTCGATATAGCCACTCTATAAAACTTGGTATATGCATCAAATGGCATCCACAGAAGCTGACATTTAAGCTTTATTTTGTATAAGTGGAAAAGGCCCTCTTGGATTGATGATAACAGAAGGTCCACTTGTGGCTCAGTTTTGGAAATTGACATTATAAAGTAATTATAACCCAGCTCAGACATTTTCACATTGTCTCGTCAGACCAGATCTTGGTCTACTCAGGAGGCACTCTCTGAAAATCCATCATTTCTATGCTACCGAAATAGAAGGAATGCTCCTTTTTTAATTCAATGAGAAACATCCCATCATCCCTGGGAAAATCTGTTTGGTTATGCAAAGTTTCTTGGGTTAGTAATTCATCCAAGTGGATTATAATCTTGCAGCAGTGCTATAGCTCTGCAGCTTGAAACAAAAGCAGTCCACCTGCGGCTCTCAGATTCAGCAAAAGTTCAGATTTGGCAGAGCTATTTCTCATCATAGGATTTGAGATATCACCTGAGGCTGTCATTGGGCACTCCCTGCTTACAGGAAGCCTGGGAAAATGGAGTAGATTTTGATTCTAACAATTATAATAATAATTACAACTGAATTACACTTTTCCATTTAATAGGGCAAATACTAAAATTTAAAGACCTTATCAAATGTTATATTGTTTTCAAAAAGTAGAATTTTAAAATTTAACTTAATTTACACTCTGAATTTATTCTGTATTACACTAATTTGTGATACTTCTGACATACCCTTGCTTTACTTAGAAACTGGCATATATACCTGAGATGTTATGGGGAAAATTATATTGTAATTGTATTCATGGGCTAACTATCTTTTACATATTTTTAAGTTTTGTTAAATTAGCTCTGAAATATTGGGAAATTAAAATTTGAAATATTTATTGAATTATCTGTTTTATCAAACATATGCCACATGCACTGGCATACTTTATGTGAGATGCTGTCTCAATGTATGATAAACATCCATTTTATTTTGGAGCTCTATGACAAAATTTTATTCTGTACATTAAGTTAATAACTATAAGAAGTATATCACTCAGGCAGACAGAACCCTGCGGCAAGGGGAAAAGAAAAATTTCCTTTGCTTATAATTGTAGTTCTCAGTGAAGACAGGAATATTGGTCCCAGCATTTTAAGTACTTAGAATTCCTTTAACCAAATAGATACATAATTTCTTTTATTATAACTCAATGTTCATAGGATCTTACAAACATTTTTAATTGAAAATATGTTTTAAATTAGATGTGAGGTTTACAAACTTGCTCATAGTGGTTTAACATTGAATAACTTCAGAAGTACTTTTCAGCAAATCTTACAAATTATTTGTTCAATGTATCACTCATCCTGATAATAATTCAGTCACATACAGAAGGATGAAATGCACGTCTCTTTACAAAGTGCTACATCCTATAGATATTTTGAAGGGCAACACATTAACTCAGAATTTAAAAACAAAACCATAACTATAGAATTATATAACAAATTATAGAACTTGACTCTATTCTATAAGGATTTAGAACAGAGTATACCTTTAGAAGTACTGAGGATGTAGGATTTAATTTAATGGTAATCATTCTGACATTTAACAGCAAAAAGACTATTGTACATTTCTTGTGAAACAAATCTGAGTCACTTTTCCAGGTATCTTTTAAATAAATTACAAGTGCATTTTAAAGAGTAAAGGAATTGCTTTTGTAATTCAAAACTTCTTCATGGAAAGAACGCTTTTGAAAGATTTCTTTTCTTACAGTCAGCCAACTAAGTCAATTTGCCACATTACTTCAGTTCCTTGTCAGAATAGGAATAACATTTGCCCCTATTGATAAACTCTTGGGATTTTTACCTAATGTCTTATTTCCTCATTCCCTATGCCTGTCCGACAGCCACGCCCAGCATTAGAAGAGAATTTAAGGAAGTCGCTTTTCCCTGGATGACTGATGAGAACATTACTTTGTCACCTCCTGTTTTAAACCCAAAGCTGCATTATGTGCTCTTTGATAGTACAGGTTGGGCTTAGTCTCCAATAGGAACTTTCCTATATAAAGCTCCAATCTGTGACTTGACAACCTTCCAAGTAGTATATTCACTTGCAGGTTTAAACCATGGTACATCCTGTGTATTTTCTACCAGCCGTTGGACTTCTGTTCTTGAACTCCAACCTTAGAGAATTGCTCAGGTGATGCATATTCATAATTCCAAATATTTGCATTATTATGCTTATTGCTTTCTTATTTTCTACTATTCTACTGTGTTCTAATAACTTCTAGAGATTCTCTATAAATGTAGATTTATATACATGTATATATATATATATACATGTAGATGTACATATATATAGCATGTATTTATAGTAATATTAGTTTTATTATGTACCATGCAATATTCTGAGAAATTTTCATATCTCAACCAATTAAAACTTACAAAGACTCCATTGAAGGTATTATTGTTTCATGCATCTAATTATACATTAAAAAACTGATGTACATAGTTTTTAAATAATATCCTTAATTTAATGCATATGGTAAATGAGTGAATAGGAATCTGACTCATGCAAATTAGATTTTCTAAAGGAAAATATTTTCTTATAAATATAAAATTCTAAGAAAAATACAGAATCTTTAAAGCCATACATCTGAAGATGGTATTCTATAGGTTTTTCCTAGGTGATAAAATTCCCCCTTTTTTAGCAAGTTTCCCTGACAGTGTCTCAAGAGAATACAGGTACTCTCTCTCATTACACCACAATTTTCTTCAGGCCTTTGCCAACAAGTGAAAAGAGAAAACTCCTATATAGGCAGCTCTAAGGACTGCTTCTAGCCTAGTTATAAGGATTCTCAGAAATGGGAATACATTAAAATACTTCACATATCCTCTACTTTTGTAGGGAATTGTTACTGGGTGGTAATTCAACAGAGAAAGTCTGCTACTTAACTACTGGTGTCCAATGAAGTTGAATTCATTGGTGGCATTGGTATGGAATATATATTACAACTGATGATAGCACAGTTTTATCATTGTATTATTAATCAAAGTTCATGGATTAACTTGGGTTTAACTATGTAGTGTAGTTCCATTGATCTTTTATTTTAAATATTCTGTTACCTTATATACAACATAACATTTCCCATTTTAATTATTTTCTGGCATATATTTCAGTACTGTTAATTGCATTCACAATGATACTTTTAAGAAAAAATTTTGTTAAATTTTCTACTGTCACATATTTTTATGATTACTTTTAATCACCCACAGATATTATAACCTTACTGTTCCAGTTTGCTAGCTGCCAGAATGCAACACACCAGAGACGGATTGGCCTTAATAAAAGGGGATTTATTTTGTTAGTTCTTCAGAGGAAAGGCAGCTAACTTCCCGCCGAGGTTCTTTCTTACATGGGAAGGCACAGGATTGTCTCTGCTGATCTTCTCTCCTGGCCTCTGGGTTCCAACAGTTTTCCCCAGGGTGACTTCTTTCTGCATCTCCAAAGGCCTGGGCTGAGCTGCGAGTGCCGATATGAGGTATGCTGAACTGCTTAGGCTGTGCTACATTGCATTCTCTCATTTAAGCACCAGCCAATTAAGTCAAACGTCATTCATTGCAGCAGGCCCACCTCCTAGCCTGCTGCAGATGTAATTAGCAACAGATGAGGTTCACGTACCATTGGCTCATGTCCGCAGCAACAGAACTAGGTGCCTTCACCTGGCCAAGTTGACAACTGAATCTAACTACCACACTTACTATTATTATTTTTAAAATTCCCTGTAATAGTTTATTCTCTATTTTTAATTTATCATTTACTCTGAGAAAGAATTAATTTTCTCCCTTTTCTCCTCTAGGACAAAAAAATATGTTTTTCCGTCTAATATAAATACAAAATATTTTGTTTAGAATATCCTCCCATTATCAAGTTGATAACCGTGCTATTTTTTCCTTTGCCTTTTACTCTTCATTTTTCCTTTGACAAGTACTGTATGACTGCAAATAAAATTTTGTTATCCTTTTTTTGACATGTTCCTAATGGATGTTCTCATAAAATCTGATTTAAGATTTTTAAAAAATTTTCTACAAGTTAATGTTATAAATGTAAATAAAATTTCTGAAACAAGTGCTATCACTCGTATTTTATAAGTTCCCGTAAATATAAATAATATGCTATGAATGTTGTGGACAGGTGATCACAATTCAAATTTTTTCAAAAACCTTTCATTTAATCCTTGTTGAAAATTTACACTATTAAGACAGCAAATTCTGCTTATGAATAATTTCCCTATAATAGTGTTTTAGCTTCCTATGCTGCTTAGAGCAAATACCATGAAATGATCAGGTTAAACAATGTGAATGTATTTACTCACCCTTTTTTTGCAAGTGCAGGCTCCTGGAATCAAACCCAGGTCTCTGGCATGGCAGGCGAGGATTCCACCACTGAGCCACCATTACACTGCCCTACTCACATTTTTGAGACTGGAAAATGTCCAAATCAAGTCATCATCAGGTAATGCTTTCTTCCCAAAGATGCACTGCTGGTGATTCTTCACTCGTGGCAAGGCACATATTGGTACTTGGTGGTCTCTCCCTTCTCTTCCAGGTTTCACTGATTTCAGCTTTTTGCTTCTTTGGCTTGTTTTCTTTCTCTCGGGTCTGAATTAATTTCAATTATAAAGTACTTCAGTAATAAGATTGAGACCCACCCTGATTGAGGTGGTTCACACCTTAACTAAAGCCGTCTCATGAAATGAAATCGGTCTGCACCCACAGGGATGGATACAATTTAAGGACACATTTTTCTGGGAACATATAGCTTCAATCATCACAAATGGCTTGAGAGTAATTTTCTCTCAAATAACTTGAAGATAATTTACTTTTTAGTTTAGAAAACCCATAGCATTTAAACTTTTATTACTTGCAACATTGATCTGAACTCCTAGCTTTACATAATAAAAAGTTAATATTATAAGCAGGAAAATTATGTGCTTGACTATCTAATAGATTCTGACCTTCTGAATGAATATTTTATAAATGTATGTTTTTCCCATGACAAAAACAATCAGGTGACATTATTTATATTTAATCATATCTCTCAGGAATAGATTATCTTATATATTGCAGATCATCTGTTATAGCAATGATTCCCTGATTACATATAGACTTAAAAGGCCTGACTAATCCAGAAGAGAGGCACAAATACCATTGGAAAAAGAGGAAACAAAGTGTTATAAGGAGAGATGAGTATAAGAGTGCAAAAAAAAAAAAATCGCAAAACTTTCCATAAAGAGTTTAAAAGTAGAGAGAGAAGGTTTCTTTCAAAAAGGCCATTTTAATTTGGGTGAACATGAAGAATAGTGATTGCCAAAGGAAGAAAGCAGGTAGAATCTCAGATGATACAATTGAGATATCATAAGCCCATGATTGGACTTTATCCTGGTTCTTACTTGATGTCTGGTCAGTTGCATCCAAGGGATGAACATGATTCAACTGATGCATTTATATTTGAAAACATGACACTGGATAACATGCAGAGTGGATTAGCATTGGTCGTTGTGGAGTAGAGAAAGGAAATTCAAGCAGGAAGACCAGCTTAAACTTACTGTAATAGTACTTTTTAAAATTAGTAATGGAAATTGATCTGAGATAGTCAATAAATAGCATTGATAGAGCGTAAGGATGTTTGTGTAATGTGTATGTGCATACTTATGCGCATATTATTGAGAAAGTGGAGATAAAAATAATGAGTTTATATTTGCCAATTTTGGGTTGCATTCCTGAAAACAGCTGGGATGGGGGAACACATTAAGAAACTGCTCTCTTATGCCTGGAACTTGGATGAAAGTAATGGCTAGGGTTAACAGGTATGAAGTAATTATTAATTATATGATAAATAATGCCTTTTGATTGGGTTAGGTTATCTCACTAAAGAACATCCAGCAGGAAAATATCAAGACTGAAAACAAAATCTTGAAAAAGTGTTACACTTGAGAGGCAGGCAGAAAAGATTCCAGAAGCTGAGACGAAGAAAAGCACCTAAGAAGTTAAGATAAATATGAAGAAAGCAGAAATGGTGATATGCTAGAATCTAAAGAAGAATACGGAAAACCTACACTAAACCAGGTTTAACCCTGGACCCACACCAAAGCATCTCTTGAGACTGATGAAAGGAAAGAATGATCAGTAACTGAGTAGAGACTCAGTCATTTTCTAAGTTCATTCTGAATCATCTTGATTATGCACTTAATTAGGATTATAAAGAAACACTCAACCAGCTTATTTTTCACCTTTCAGCCACATCATTGTTCAAGTACTTCACTAAGCTTTAGTTTCCAGTATCAGACTGATACATCAGTTATTCCATATGGATTTTTAGAATAATTAATACAAACAACTTAAATTTATAAGATTTACAAGATTTATTTCAACTTTAAAGGAATTAGTATTTAACTAGGTGTATATCTTCATGTGTTTTGTTGATAAATATAAGATACAAATTTTTAAATTTTTGTTGGATTTGCCATTGGAATGTGTTTTTCTTTGGAAATTTCACCAAAAATATCAGAAATTTGGTGCACTATCTGTGCCAGTTTGAAACTGTTATGTACGCTAGAAAAGCTGTGTTTCAATCCTGATCCAATCTTGTGGGTCCAAACCTATTGCTTAGGGCTGGACACTTTGATTGGATTGTTTCCATGGAGATATGACACTCCCAGTTGTGAGCACGATATTTTGATTGAATTATGTCCACGGAGAAGTGACATGCCTAATTGTGGGTGTGACCTTTTGATTAGCTGGAAATGTGACTCCACCCATTTAGGGTGTGCGTTAGTTTACTTGGAATCCTTTAAAAGAGGAAACATTTTGGTTAGAGACAACAGAGCCAACACAAGACTCAGATGTTTGGAGATACAGAAAGTAAATGCCCCCGGGGAAGCTGCTTGAAACCAGAAGCCAAAGATCCTGGCAGATACCAGCCATGTACCTTCCCAGCAAACAGAGGTATTCTGGATACATGAGCCTTTCTTAACTCAAGGTATCTTTCTCTGGATGCCTTATTTTGGTCATTTTTATGGCTTTAGAACTGTCAACTTATAACTTAGTAAATTCCCTTTATAAAAGCCATTATATTTCTTATATATTGCATTCCAACAGCCTTTAACAAACTAATACAGTACTCAGTGAAACAAAAGGTGGGTCCCAATATTTGGTTTGTTGTAGTAATTTCACATATAAAACAGACATTTTTAGGACAACTGCCATTTTATTACTTATGAATCCTTATACTTCAATGGGTTTTGTATCATTCTCACACATATTCATTTAGTTTATGTTTGAATTTATCTAGTGACTCTGAATCATTACCTTCTGGGACAATATGTTGCATCTGTGAAGATCTTTGTACTTTGTGGAAAAGAACTGCCTTTCTGGTATTTCTTATTCTGGTTCCTAATTCAGTCTCTTAAGATGCATATTTTAAACAGAACTCCTAAGGATATCTTTAATCAGTACCTGATCCAATGTAGGTTCTCCTGACATTTTCTACATGCGTCTCTTATTCATTGTATTCATAGCACATATCTCAAATATTGATAATAAATATATTATTTTTTTTTGCTTTTCTGCACCTTCTGAGGAGCTCTATTGAAGCCAAGATCTGGTCTGCTTTCCTCCAGGCTGTATTCTCAGCCTCTGACAACAAATGGAACATAGTAGGTATTTGCTTGTTGAATGAAGTCTAGACAGTCCCTAACCAATTCCTCCTCCAACCAAATAACTGTTCTTGAAGTAATTGAAGACAGATCTTCTGTCCTCTTCTTTTTCTCCAGCTAATCACTCCCAAATTTCTTTATATGGCTTAGTTTTGTGACCCCTCTCCATTCTAATTGCTTCCTTGCTTCCTAAACATGTCCCAGGATGTCTAAATGCACCCTGATGGGATTCCCAGAAATGAATGCAATTGATTCAATGTGTTTCTGTGTTTATCAACCTGAATGCATTAAAATGTTAACACTGATGTTACTAAATTGACATTTGAAGTTCATTTCAAATATTTTGGGCTGCTTCTCTCATCTCATCCTGCTTCTATGTCTCTTAACTGATTGCTCTACAAAAATGATATAAATATAATATTCTGAGGACATAAATCTTCTGTCACTTTATAGTAGAGGCATTGTTTTTTAATTTTCTTCTAAAGTTCTAATAATGGATCTCAGAGCACATCATGGAGTGGGTGATTTAGATACATAGTGGGTACTGTAAGTACTACATCTCAAATTCAACCAGAACGTAATTTCTTTTGTCTATATTATATAAGGTTTTATTGCTCTATCTTGTTTTGTTTTGGTATAAAGAGTGATAGATAATGGGGGAGATTTGATGAGTTCAAATATATAGTTTCATTTGCATGTCCAGGTATTTGAGCTCTGTGAGAAGGCTTTCCTATGCCCTGTTTGTAAGTAGATGGCAGTCACCATTAAGAAAAGATACCATTTATTAGGGACTGTTCATTTTCATTTTTGAGAGAGTATCTAAAATGGGGTAGATTAAGGTTCTGTTTTTGCTGTGGTATTTTATTGTTTCATGTTTTTGCTATTTATTAATCATCCAAAGCTCTTGATCGATAAAATGATATTGGAACAGTGTTAGTTCTAGTTTCCTCTTTAAAACTGACAATATATCCATATTGCACATAGATCAACTCTGTTCAAAACATTACCCTCAGTTATTTTACAATAATCAAAAGTTACTTCAATTCTCAACCTCCAAATTCTTTCTCACTTTCAGATATTTTTCTGTAAAATTACTTAAGGATAAACGACTAAAGACTATGGAGCAATTAAAAGCATATTAGAGCATTTTGTGTTTTTTTTATTATAATATAATTTTTATATTTTCTTTCTTTGTTTATTTGAACAGATAAATAGTAATAAAATGTCAGGTATATAGCAAATAAACACCACAGTACATTTTATAAATTAATATTTAGTGACTCCTAACAATATTAGTGAGTGAACTAAAGAGTTCATGATCTAGTTGTTGTGTGACATTAGTGAAAGGTAGGACAAATAAGTTGTTCTCTATTGATTCTGGTGACATAAACCTGTAGAATATAACAGATTCCTGACAAGACTGAAATATTATGTTATCATATTCTAAAGGCTAAAAGAAGAGCTCAAAACCCATAGGTCAATTTAAAATGACTATTTCCTATAGTCCTTTGGTCCATAAAATTATCATTTGCATCTCTGTCATTTGCTCTGGGTTCTAGTTATTGATGTTTGGCTTATTTTTATTCCTTTCAGCAAAGGAAATGTTAGACCTGGCCATATTCATCAATGAATAAACATGGACTTACAATTTTATTAATGAGCTCATACTAGAAGATCACTATCTCCACCATGAATCAGTGTCCTGAAATTCCATACTCTTTAATTTTTTTCCCAGTAGTATTCTTGCTGCCCTCAGGATTGTCCAACAAGTTCCACACACTTCACTTTCAGTTTGACTTGGCATCTAACATTGTATTCTTTCCTGCTTTGGCTTTCTATGCTTATGTTCCCTTGTAGGCTTAATCTAATTCCACTGCTGCTAAATTCTCAAATCACAAATTAAGGCCCAAGGAAAAACCTGAATTTCAGTTTACTGTCTTCTAGAAGAATAATAGTCAGCTGCATTCCTTATTATCCTTGTGTCTTTGGTGAAATGGTATAATCTACAAGTCACACCAGATGAAGAAACTGATATTCACTCCTTCTTATACTGTAGCAAATCAAAGATATTGATTCCTAATTTCCCTATAGTTTCCCAAGAGATCATGGAAACAGCTTTAATTTTTTACTCATTCTTTTTCAATAATTTTTCCTTCCTTGGGCTCTGGTATGAGGACAGTCAAACATAGGTATTTCAACTTTCCCTCCCCTTAAGATAACTTTTCAAAAAATTCTTAAATTTATTGTTGAGATAGTTTATATTTATTGGAAAGTTGCAAAGATAATACAGAAAGCTCTATATACATTTTATTTAGGTTCTTCTAATGCTAGTTCTTACATAACAATATTACATTCATCAAAACTAAAGTACCAACATTGGTACAGTACTTTTAACTAAATTACATACTTTATTTAAATCTCACCAATTTTTCTACTAACTTCCCTTTTCTGTTCCAAGATCCAATCCAGACAGGCACATAGCTGAAGAGTAGAGGTCAAGTATTTCGTAGACTATTCCTTATGACTTTTGTCATGACTAGGCTGGGGTTTGAAATCATGGAGATGGATACCACTTATGTGAAGTGACCTCACATCATCACGTTAAGCAGTAAATGTGTATGGAGAAATACGACTTTGGTCAACAGCTTATCGTTAATTCTAACCTCCTCCCATTATTTACTGGCAACTTCTTTCCCTGAAAGTAAAAAAAAAAAAAAAAAAAAGACCTTCACTCTCATTGTCTACAATATATTTTCACTTTTGTAACTTCAGTATAAATGTAAAGTGATATAAGAATTGCTAGTCCATATCTGTGTGAGAAACAAATTTACCAATTCACGTGCCATATTTATGTGTTCATTCTTTTATGTCTTCATCCTTACAGTATTCAAATAAAATAATATTCCCATGAATCAACTGCTTTTATTCCTCACTCCCTTAAATAAGGTTATACCATATATTGTGAATAAATTTAAAATACTTATCACAATCTGTAGTCCACCATAAATTCCCCCAACATGAGGGATTTTTTTTCTTTGTTTCTCCCCCCCCCCCACACCCCACAGTAAAGTACATTCTTGTCTCATTGCTATAAGCTTAACAAAGACATAAAAATCACGTATCCATCATCAGGGCAAAATACAGAACAGTACTATCAAATTAAGTTCCCTTTTCATCCCCTTGGTATTTATCACCTGCCTACTACCCAATCCCAGATAATCACTCACCAATTATATGTCCTTTTCATTCTTTTACAGGATGTGAAATAAAAGAAATCATATAATATTAAGACTTTCGTGCCTACTCTACTAATTTAGCAAAATGCACTTAAGGGTCATCCGTCTTACTATGTAAACTGATAGTCTGTCCAAACATTTTTGTTGTGAAATATAACATATATACAAAAAAGCAGTAATGTTCAAATTACACTTCAACACATAGCTATAGAACCGATTTCAGAGTTTGTTGTGGGTTACTAGTTTTCCTCCCAACTGCTCTACAACACTGGGGGCTAGAAGAAATATCAATATAGTGGTTCAGTCGTCATATTCACTAGTTAAATCCTACTTTCTCTCTCATAACTCCTCCTTTTTCTCTGATCCTTCTCCCAGTCTATAGGGATCTTTAGGCAAAGCTTCTTCTGACTTTTTCATGTTGACACTATGAGATGCGGGATGTAATTAGTTGATAATCTTGGAGAGGCTGATTACTCTGGGTTTCAGGATTTATCTGGCCTAGGAACCCTCTGGAAATTTTAGGTTCCATGAAAGCAAACTTAGTGCATGAAACTTTTATAGAATCTCATTTGGAACCTTAGATGTTCTTAAGAGTTTAATAGGAGTGATGTTGGTAGGGGTTTAGCAAACCATGGTAATTAGCATAACTTTGCATAAGAGTAGCATCCATAATAGCCTCTTGACTTTTTTTGATCTCTCTTAGCTACAGATACCTTATTTTATGACACGTCTTTTCCACCTTCTGGTCAGGAAGGTGTTGTCATTCCCATGGTATAAAGCCAGATTCATTCCCAGGAGTTTCACCCCATATTGTCAGGGAGACTTTTATCACTTTATGTCATATCCCATGTAGAGGGGATGTTAATGATTTTCCTTGCAGAGTTTGGCTTAGAGAGAAGTCATATCTGAACAACAAAAGAGGTAAAAGAGGTTTCCTTGAAGCAACTCTTAGGCCTTGTTGTAGGTAGTCTTAGCTTCTCCACTACAGAAATAAGTTTCATAAGGGCAAGCTTCAAAATCAAGGGCTTTCCCTATTTTCTTGGGAGTCCCCAGTGGCTGAGTGAGTACCCAGGCTTTCCCAGATGGGAAAATTTAATGGTTCCATTTTTTTTTTTTCCTTTAGACCCTTAAGGAACTCTACTAATACTTTTTTTGGGGGGAAGGGGTGGTGCATGCTCTGGGAATCTAACCGGGATCTCCCCTGCATGGAAGGCGAGCATTCTATACCAATACTTTTTAATTATCAGCCTACCATAGTTTGAAATGTATCTGCACATTACAGTAAGCTAAACAAAATTACAAGGCCTTGTTCCCATTTTGGGGTCCAGGAGTTTGGATTCTTTAAATGAGCTATCCAGACAGGTGGATATAGATTGCATGTTTCAGAAAACTTAGGTTCTAGACTCATTAAACTTCTCTGCCTTTGGTCTCATACAGTAGATGAAGATCTAGAGTAACTAGACTAGCATCTTTTACCCTGTATTCTGATTTACCTTAGCCCAGCCAGATTGACTTTGTTTTATCAGTAATTGAGGCCTGATCTCTTTTACAGTTACTTTAACTGTGACTCTAGATAGCTATGCAAGCTTTCAGGGCTGCCACCCTCCACTTCTGGGTCTTAGGTGTCACAGAGTTACTCAAAATGGAATACCAGCTGATACACCTATAGCTCGGTGTCTCAGAATCTAGAAATATATTTACAATTTCAGACTAAGTGTGACTGCTATAAGAGCTTATACTCTATTGCTCTAATTTCCTTCTAAGTATTTTCTGAAAGAGATCTTTTATTGGTGTTTGTGTTTGTTTCTGGATTATTTTGTACAGCACATTGTCCTCTAAGTTTGTTCAGTTCTTTGCATGCTTCTTGGCATCATTCCTTTTTGTAGCCACACCATATTCCATCATATATAAATGTATCACGGTTTGCCTTTCTGCTTCTCAGTCATTCTACCCTTGGAGCCCTCCATCTATTGGATATCATGGATAATGTCCAAATAGACAAACCGTGTCCCACAGTATCCTCATGTGGTTGTACAATCAGCAGCACTCTCAATTTTAGACAATTTTCATTGGTTCATAGAGGCAAAAAAAAAAAATCAACAAACACAGCCTCACCAAATATTACATCAAAACTACTCCTTATCATTTGACACCCCCTAATTAGTTGCCCTTCGTAGTACTGTAGTATTGTTGATGTCTTCCTGTTAACTCTCGGCCATAGCATGCAATTTTAGTTTTCCCTCTATACTTTTCTACTATTGATTCTTTGTTGATGAGTTTTACATCTATGTTCATTAGGGGGATTGGCCTGTAGTTTTCCTTTCTTGTCATGTCCTTATCCAGTTTTGCAATTAGAGTAATATTAGCTTCGTATATGAGTTAGGTAGTTTTCCTTTTTCCTCAGTGTTTGGAAGAGTTTGAGCAGGAATGGTGTTAGTTGTTTTTGGAATGTTTGGTAAAATTCCCCTGTGAAGCCATCTGATCCTGGACTTTTCTTTGTAGGAAGATTTTTGAAGACCGATTGAATCTCTTTGCTTGCGATTGGGTTGCTGAGATCTTCTATTTTTTCTCAAATCAGTAGAGGTAGTTCATGTATTTTAAGGAATTTGTCCATTTCATCTAAGTTATCTAGTTTGTTGGCACGTAGTTGTTTACAGTATTCTCTTAGGATTTTAACAATTTCTTCAGGATCCATGATAGCAACCCCCTCTCATTTCTGATTTTATTTGTGTCCTCTTTTCATTTCTTTGTCAGTCTAGCTAGGGTTCCATCGGTTTTATTGATTTTTTTCAAAGAATCAACTTTTGGTTTTGCTTTGTCTAATTTTTTAATTTAATTCTACCATTCATTTATGTCTGCTTTGATTATTGCTCTTTCTTTCATCTGTTTGCTTTTGGGTCAGTCTCCTATTCTTTCTCTAATGTCTCCAAGGTAAGAAGTTAAGTCCTTGACTTTTACTTATTCTTGTTTTTTATAATGGGGATTTAGGGTAATAAATTTTCCTCTTAGCACTGCCTTTGCCAAATACCATATTCTCATTATCATTCATCTCCAGATATTTAGTGATTTCTCCAGCAATTTCTTCTTTGACCCACTGATTATCAAATAATGTGTCGTTTAATCACCATATATTTGTGAAAATGCTGATTCTTTGGCAATTATTAATTTCCAGCTTCATTCTGCTGTAGTCAGAGAAAATGATTTGGATAATTTCAATCTTATCAAATTTATAAAGACTTATTTTGTGTCCCAGCATATGTTCTATACTGGAGAACATTCCATGGGTATTAGAGAAGAATGTATATCCTGATATTTTGGATATGCATCAGGTGTAACAATATATATATGTCTATTGGGTCTGATTCATTTATCACATTGTTTAGGTTCTTATTTCCTTGTTGATCCTCTGTCTGGTTGTTCTATCTATAGTGGAGAGTGGTGTATTGAAGCATCTATAGCTCCTTTTAGTTGTTCCACTTTTATTGTTGAAGCATCTACAGCTCCCTTTAGTTTTGCCAATGTTTGCCTCATGTACTTTGGAGTTTTTAATTGGTAGCATAAACATTTATGATTATTATTTCCTCTTGGTGAATTGTCCCTTTTATTAATATGTAGTGTCCTTCTTTGTCTCTTATGTTGTGTTTATGTTAAAAGTTTATTTTATCTGATAATATTATAGTTACTATTGCTTTCTTTTGGTTACAGTTTGCATAGAACATCTTTTCCCATCCTTTCCGTTCCAATCTATTTGTGTCCTTGGGTCTAAGATGTGTCTCTTGTAAACAGAATATGGATGGATTGTATTTTGTAATCCATTCTGCCAATCTGTGTCTTTATATTGGTGAGTATAGTCTACTAACATTCAAAGTTATTACTATAAAAGAAGTTCTTGAATCTACCATTGTACCCTTTAGTTTTGTCAGATCTCTCTTTGTACATTTTAAATTACCCTTACCGGTACTTTCAATTCTGTGCCCTCCTCCAGACCTCACTCTCCTGTCTTTTTTTTTCTCCAGCTGACAGAATTCCCTTTAGTATTTCTTGTAGGGTAGGTCTCTTGTTCTCTACTTCTCTGTCTTTGTTTGTCTTTGAAGATTTTAATCTCTCCCTCAATTTTGAAGGACAACTTGGCAGGATAAGAAAGTCTTGTTCAGGATCTTAAATATTTCATACCACTGACTTCTTGCCTCCATGGTGCCCGTTGAGTAGTCCAAACTCAGTCTTATGTGTTTTCCTTTGCATATAGCAGATTGTTTTACTCATGCTCTTTCAGAACTGTACACTTGTCTTCAACATTTGACAGTTTGATAAGTGTGTCTTGGAATGGGTCTATTTGGATTTTTTATATTTAGGGTTCACTGGTCATCTTTGATTTACACATTTATGTCTTTTATAAGGGTTGGGAAGTTTTCCTCAGTTGTATCTTCAACCAACCTTCCTAGCCCTGTCCTCTCTGGGACACCAGTAATTCTTATATTTGTGCACCTTTTGTTATCTATCATTTTCCTAAGATCTATTTCTAATTCTTTTTTCCATTTTTCCTGCTACTCATTCTTTTGTATGCTCTAATTCAATTGTTCTGCCTTCTAGGTCACTTATTCTTCCTTCTGCTTCTTCAAATCTGCTATCGTGTGTCTCTAGTATATTTCTAATTTAGTCTACTGTATCTTTTATCTCTGTGAGATCTCCCAATTTTTCTATTTAATCTTTTGAATTCTTCTTTATGCTCTTCTAGTGTCTTCCTGATGCCCTTTATTTTTTTATAAATATCTTTGATTAGTTCTTTTGTATTGTGTGCCCCCTCTGGTGTTTTGATTTAGTTGTTTGGCTGGGTCATTTCTGCCTTGATCTACAAGTGTTTGTGATTTTCTATTGTTTTGGGGGCATTTGATAATCTTAATAAGGTTATTTCAAGTTGCTTTCTTTCCCATGTTTAAAGTTTTGAATTTACTTGGTTTTGCATTGAAGGTTCTCTTTTGTACTTGGTTTGTCAGTAATTCCCTGCCAAACCAAGTTCTAGATCTCATGTAGGGGGTACAATCATATTTGAGAATCTATTAAAGGCTAGGCAAGGTAGTTCATTGTCAGAATGTCCACGTGCCAAAAGGAGACCTGGGCTTGATTTCATGCACATAATAATAATAATAAAATATAATAAAAATTGGAAAAAAAAAAACACACCTCAACAATGGTAGGCTCCAATGTCAGAAGAAGACACCCCAAGATATATGGCAAATGAAGAAACACTGGTGCCCGCAGAAGGGAGAGAAAATTTAAAAGTCAATATAAGCTATAATATATAAATAAAAGATAAAAATAGCAATACCAGTAATAAAAAAGAGAAAATACATATCTTTAAAAATCCTAGGCAGATAGGGAGTTTGCCAGACTGCACTTACTGCTTCTTCCCAGTAGGTGATGCTCTTGAGGCACCTCCTCCCCTCAGGCCTGCCCCTCCCTGTCTGCAGTGGGTGGGCTGTTCCCAGTTCACAGTGGTGGGATGGTCAGTCCTGGTGTGCAGGGCAGTGCAGCCCATTGCAGCACCCAGATGAGCAGCTGATGGCACTGCCCAGTGCCTGGTGGAATGAACTATTCTGGCCCATAGCCAGGCAACTGCTTCCAGTGTGGTTTTTCACAGTGCACCGCTAGGCATACCTCTGGGCACCTCACGCACACTGCCAGCTGTGGGTCCACATAGGGAAGTTTCCACAGCCAGCAGCTGGGGCATACTGCAGTGGAAGGAAGGTCAATCCCCTTGGAGTCACTCTTCCCCATGTACACTGCTTGTACCCCAGTGAGGGTCATGACTAATCAGACCCACCCTTCTCTCCCTGTCCCAATCTCCCCACCTCTCTCCTCTTTCTGGCATATTGAAGATCCTCTTCTACTATTGACCCCCTGGGACTTCAGTCCCTGTCATTTTGTCCCCCATCCCCTATCTTGTTCTACGGAGCAAAGGTTAATCCAGCCTACCCTACTCCACCATCTTCCTGGAAGTAATAGTATGTTCATTTTTATAGCTTAGTTGTATTCCATTGCATGGACATGAGAGTCATTATTTCTCTAATATCTAGAAGTGGGGATGGTGGGTTGTATTATAAGTGAATGATTAACTTTATAAGAACTGCCAAAATGTTTTTTAAGGTATGTGTAATATTTTGTATCGTCATTTGCTTTCTTACTGGTTTGTTTTGTTTCTTGAACTTTTGTGCATGGTGTATTTAATGTACAATGATAATAAGTGTATCATTCAAGCTTTTTTTCCTATTGAATGTATTTTTTTGTGTATTATTTAATAAAATACTTTGTACCATGAAATCAGAAATACAGTACTTAACTTATCATCTCTACTAAAATGCTCAAGTCATAGTTCTGACATAACCATCTTTGGGATCATGATTTTTTTTCAGGTAGGCAGAAAATTTATTAGATATGCATAGAAGAGGAAATGTGGGTACTCTCACAAAGACGGAGGTGAGGGAGGCCAGAGGCCAAAATTATGATTTTTGCCGAATCATTTTATTAAAACGCTTTACTGATGTCTCAAAATTTTTGTGTGTGCATTTTTCCTAAGTATAGCTTAAGATCCTATCATTTATTTAAAGTAAGAGAAGTATTGAAGTAGAAAGCATAATATATTTATTGTCAGATATACATCCTCTATTTCATAAAGTTATATACACTTCCTTGCTTCTATGAGAGTAAAAATAAAGAAAGGAAGATGGAGGCACAGGAAGTCATATAGTACAACTTCTTTGTCTGATGAGAAAATTGAAGCCTGCTGATGCTAAATGACAAGGCAACATTCACACTCAGGGTCATTGGGAGGACTTAGGGCCACATCTATCTCTCCAGCTTCCTGCCTCTTTCCATTGCATTTTACCATGCCATCTACCCAACTTTTAAAATTTTGTTTTTAAATCCTCTTTTTCCTTAATATGTGTGAGTAGTCTATCAAAAGAAGAGCCTGAAGGCAACTCTTCAGTAATATCAAACATTAGAACCAAAACTGTGATAGTGGGAAGAAAGAAATGCTATAACATTATTACTCCATTAAAGTAATATGTAGAGCTTTGAGTACAGCTGGCTTTTAATAATTTCAATAGCCCAAAGATATTGTGGATAACACAAGGACAGAAATTTTCTTTTTCTGTCTTGAAAGGAGAAGGATAATTCTGATATAACTAAGTAAATAAGTAAATTAAAAAATATTCCAAGCACTAACATTAAAATTGTAAGCATCTTAAGTAAATTTATGATTTCTCTATATTAAAGTGGCTTTAAGAAACTTTAAAAACTCATACATGTGAAATGCCACATAAGAGATTAAGGCAAACTGAATCTCCTTACAAATTTCATAGCGTGTATAAGATGAAGTGTATATATTGATGAAATTATTTGCTTACTGAACTTACTAAAAGGTCTGTTAGTCAGGATTCTCCAGAGGAAACAGAGCCAACAGGATATTTATATATCTAGAAATTTACTCATGCAATTTGGACAGGCAAGTCCAAATTCTGTAGAGCAAGCCTCCAAGCTGGAAACCCTGGTAAAGGAAATGTTGAAGTCCTGAGGCTTTTTTATTATTATCATTATTCCTGTAATACACATTTCTCACTCTTATGATATCAACTGATTGGGTAAAGCCCACCACATTATGGAAAGTAATCTCCTACTTAAAGTCAACCAATTATAGATGCTAATCCCATCTACAAAATAGCTTCCACAGCAACAAGCAGGCCAGCATTTGACCAAAAAACTCAATGAATTATCAAGCCAATTGAAACATAAAATTAACCATGACAGAAAGTAAGATATGGGCAAAGAATCACAATGTACTATAAAATATCAATATAAACTAATTGCAAACAACACAAAACAAACAAAACGATGATTAAATTCAATGATCAAAACCCACATCTATCACGTATATGCATGCATATGCATATAATAGCAACTGAAACAATAATCATCATGTTACTTTCTACTTTGACTTTGATGCTGCCACCAAAATGGCATAATATATTTTAGTAACATAATTATATAGAGCAGATAATTTAAAAGCAATACAGTTTCAACAACTACACATACAAAGAAAGCAGCCAGCTAAAATTATTGCTATAGCTACTTGCTACCTACCCATCACTAATTTATTAATATACATTTACATGTAGACACAGTTCATGTTTGAAGCAAATATTTCATACAAATTGAGTTAATAATTATAAGATAATGATATTTAATAATGCAAAGAAATATTAATAAAATAAAAAATATTGTAGATAGCTATAATTAAATGTAGAAATACAAAGAAATAAGAATATTATATAATAATATTAGTATGGAATTAATAATAACAAGAAAACTATTTTAAAAGCTCTAGTAGTATGGGTTTAAAAAGATAAAGAGGAAAACGAAAGAATTCTTTATCATCATATATCTATCATTAAATTCATAATTAAAAAGTTAATGCAATTTCTATTGTGAATATTATCCCTACATTTAACCCTTCCAATGGACATTTTTGTATTACATTTTATTATAAAAAGAATTACTGAAATACTGAAGTTCCTATGTACAGAGAAAATATTTTCCTCCTTTTTAACCAATTTTCCAATAGAAGGTTAATACACACATCATCCTTAACGATATGAGTTTTCTAGTAATATACATAGACCTGAGCTGTAACTATAAATTAATTGGGTGCATAATTTAAACTCTCAGAGCTGGTTTCTTCATACATAAAGTTGATAAGATCGGATGAGAGATTACACATATAACAATTTGCCTAGTACTCAAATCTCAGTGGATCCTCCATAAATGGCATCTGTGACAGTTTGAATAACGTACTCCAGAAAAGGGCTCCTTACTGATGCATGATTGTCTTAGGGGGCAAAATAAGGACTAGAAGCCGAGTGTGAGTCCACAGTATATGCTGGGACCACTGACCCCAGGGCAGGAACTAACTCTAGACAAAATATGGAACTGAAAGTACTGTCCCAAGGATTTACTTGCTACCAAGGAGTTAAGCAAACCATCAGATTCCTGACAGATAAATAAACTGGAGGTAAATAAATATAAATTTAAACATGATGGCTTTCAGACCATTTGCAGGCAACTCAGAAATTCAAAAGTGTTTCTATAGAAGCAACTCCCTGGTGGGTTTCTCTATTCATTTCATGAATGTGGCCAGAAGAAAAATAGTGAAGCCTTATGAAGAACTGATCTAACAAAAATATTCTTATTTAGTACAGTTCCTCTTGTCTTTCAAAAACCATGTTCACATCTCAGAATCATTGCTCAGGAAAGATACTTTACTCTAAACACCTGTGATTAAGTGACATCTCCAAGGCAAGTTGGCCAAGCAAGAGTTCCATGGAACTGATTTTCTCTCTTCAATCCAAGAGAAATATAAAATCAAATATAAGTGACTCAAATTCCTTTGAAAATCCCTTTGGAAAGGAATGTGATACTAAGCATGACCTGGGTCCTTCAAGAGAATATGACATCACAGCATATCTTCTATTTGGAGAGGTGGAAATAGCAGATGGAACTGGAAAAATATGGTTCTGCAAAATATACTTCAAACACATTTCTACAAGAGACATGGTTTCATGAAAACTTGGAAAGCATCATACTTTCACTCCAGAAAGGAGTATAAGCTGGAACCAGGAAGAGAAAGGAGACTCTATCACCAAGGACCAAGGATCACTGGTAGACATACCCAGAAAGTCAAGTCTTCAGAGGGAAAGCTTCGCCTTGCTAGTGCCTTAATTTTGGACTTTTCCTAGCCTCAAAACCATGAGCCAATGAATTCATGTTGTTCAGCCAACCCACTGTATGGGATTTGTTTTAGCAGCCAGGAAACTAAGGCAGCATCTATGTATTCTTTCAAGAAATATGTATTGAGTATCTGTTCTTCATTAAAAACCATTAGAAATACAATGTACATCAGGGAGCAAAATAATCACTGTAGATTTTAGATTCATGGAGATTTCACATTCCAGTGGAGAATAACAGATAATAAAGAGTATGTGTAAAACATACATATATTATACCAGAAAGTAATTGGTGACATAAAATTAATGAAGAAGAGTGAGGGGGATTTCTAGTGTCATTGGGGGTAAGGAATGGATGTAGTGTTTACTGTCTGTCAGTCACACATTCTAAAGGTCTTGCGTTTATCAAATTAGTTCATCTTCACAGCTCTAGAAATAAATATTATGCTTATTACTATCATCCCCATTTAAAAAGAGAATGGTTAAAATAGGATTTAGGTGCCTAACCTAATGTCACACAGCTGGGCAGGGGTATAGCCAGGATTGACAGGCAATTTGGTCCCAGAGAGTGTACGCCCAATCACAGCGCGTTGCATTTTACAATATTGCTGAAATCTTCCTGATTTCTCATCTGCCCACTGCAAAATGGTTCAATTTTCATTATTAAGTTGTGAGAATGTTACATGCGAGTGCATGAGAGGTGTGCAACTGCATGAGTGTGCACTACAAATGAGCTAGTGCTGTGTGGTTTGAGAACCATTTCATACCTGATTTCTGTGGGCATTTGAGAAGACACTTCACCAATACCTACATAGCTTTGGGGTTTAATTCAAAGACTTGCAATAGCAGATAGGTGTTGCTCAAAATCATTTAAAGTTGTCTTCAAAAAACATCTCTGTATCCACTAGTAAATAAGTTAGTTAAAATAAGTGTTGTGGTAGTTAGCTATTTGTCACTGTCATTGAGTTTGATTTCGTTTTTAAAGGAAGAGTTAGGACAATAAATCATATTCATTGATTAAACAAAATTAAAACAAACTTATATTCACTTCCAACTAAAAATCTATGTGTTGATGAGGGGAAGAATGATTATAAGAAGTAAAGTGTAAAGGAAACCTTAAGGAAGGCCAATTTTTTCCATCTTCCTGATTTTTTATCTGTCTACTTCTATTCATTCACAATAGTGGTAATCCTGCCTTTCTTCTCTTTCTTTTCCCCCAAAGAAGAGAAATGAATTAGCAAGTTATCAAATAGAGTCTAACAAATATTGGTACATAGATAAATATGTATCTGCTGAATAGTGATTATGTGTTAAATAATCAGCTCATTGTTGATCAAAGTTCCCTCACCATCTCTGACACTCTGTCTCTCTTCTTCTCTTACCCTTTCTCCCTTTCTCACTATTCTTGTTTTCTTGCTCTCTTTCATTCATAAGCCATCTCAGAACAGATTTAACCTTAAGAGGGGGTTTTGTGTTTACGTTTATAATTGTCCAACTATTCAAAAAATGATATGAAAGAAAAGTTGGATTAATGGAAGTCTAAATCAACACTTTCCAATTGACTTTATAGTAAAAAAAAAAAGGTGGTATTTTTCTCCTTAACGTTCTTCTCTGTACTTTCATCATTTTTTTCCAGCATCTAATGAGTCATAACAGAAAGACAAAAAGAGAAACAATCCCAAAATAATGTGCAAACTTTGAACCTTAAAGTAAATCATGGCCTAAAATTAATAGTATTATGATAATGTTGTTATTCAATTCTAACAAAGGTACCACACTAATGAAAAGATTTAACAATATGGAAATGCATGTGTAGGGGCAGTATATGGGAACTCTGTATTTTTTGCATGATTTTTTATATAAACCTACAACTTCTTTAATAAAAAAATAGCAGTATCTTTTCATGTGTTTGCTTTTCAGATGGTCTAGGACAGGATATTATTTTTCCATTGAAAGGTAGTTTATGAAGACCTTTTATTTCAAATTCTCTCTGATATGATAGATCAACAAGAAAGCGTTATTGAGAAATAAAGTGAATTGTCCATTATGTATTGTCTGTTGCTCTAAAATTGTCTTTTGCAGCCAGTGGCAGAAGCAGTGTTAGAGAAGTTTTTCTAAATCTTAATTTCAGGAAATGCATTTACTTTTGTTTAACTCTCTAAAACAGGATTCCAGGCACTTTTATCATTGATTGCTTACTTATTAATTTTTGCTTCAGTGAAGGGTATCATGCAAGCAACAGAATAAACAAATTATGTATGCATATGTTATAATATTAATAAAGTAGTAATATAATCACCACCCCCTTGGAAAAAGAGAATTGCCAAGATCTTAGAAGCCTCCTGTCCACTTCTCTTCTCAAAAGATGTAACCATTTTTCTTACATTTTTGAAGATTACTATCTTATTTTTCTTAATACTTTGTCAATCTATGAATGAAATCCTCAGATAAATATATTTAATAATTCCATTTTGGAAATATTATATAGTTGAAATATATTTTTAACTTATATCTTTGCTTCAAAGTTGATATCTGCATGATTTACCCATATTGATATCTGTACCTCTAATTTGTCTATTTTCCCTGCTGTGTAGAGAATTTCACAAGACAGCTACTACAATATTTTATGCAAGATCTGTTGATGCATATTGACTCCTTTTCCAAATAATATCAAATTGACAAAAGCTGTTTCATATAAAGATTATCATTCAGCAGTGATTTAAAAAATCATCTTGTTAAAAAAATCACCTTGTTTTTAATATATCAAGTGCCTAAATATGCATGGATGTCTTTTGAGGATGTCTGTGTAAAAGTCTTTAGCTGGTCTTTAATCCTGTGCTTATCTTTGGGGATGCGTGCAGCTATGATACTCATTCTTATCTATACCTGAATGAAATGTAATAATGATTAATATAATCCTGTGTTATGGTGCAAGACAAACCAGGGCACAGTCAATACCAGCTCATCAGAAATTGTTTATGTAAAATATACAGATTCATGTTTCACAGCCAGTGTCTATTATGTTGATTTGGTATCTGCTATTGGTCTGGGTCATTCAGCTTGATTTTGGCTCTGTAACTAGAAGGGCATAAATTATCCCTCCTTGTTTAAGACCAGTGGTCCTCTGAGAGTCAGTTCATAATCCATAGATGAACTACATATTGCACTAGTGAGAAAGGTCCTGGAATTGCTTCTGGAAGCCTAGAAACTCTCTGATGTTTGCCTGGCCATTCTTTCTCCTGCTGTACCATGCCATTACATGTATTAATGCCTCATATGTGAGCATGACCTGTGGAGTTTCATGAGTCATTTGAATTATCTGACCTTAAATAATTGCTGCCCTGTTTTATATTCCATTTGTCAATTTGGCCACCCATGCGCTTTGTACACTCTGTTTTAATTACCATAAAATTCTTAAATACCTTGCTATATGAGAGGGCATAATGATCTCTTCTGCTCTTGGCAATTTGCCTATACATGCATGGTCTAAAATAAATTTTCTAATTCCTTTATATGCCTAATCTGTCATGATTTTGATTGTGATTACTTTGAATCCATAGTTCAGTTTGAGGAGATTTCATATATTTACAATTTTCTTCTGATTCATAAATTTTGCAATATGTTTCTATTTATTTACACTTTTAAAGTCCCTTATAAATTTTATTTTTTTCTTCTTAAGTATCTTGGACACATTTCCTTACATATAGATCCAGTTACTACATTTTTTTTTTTTTTTTGCTTTTGAAATATTGCCACGTAGGTTTCTGGCCTGGCATGTACAAATCTTGGAAGCCATCACTCCTATCCTGACAAGAAAAAAACTGAAAAATGGAGCATAAACAACACTCCTTTGATGCATCAGAGAACTCATAAGATAGGGCAAACCTTAGCTCCAAAAATGCAAAAGATGGCGTATAAAGAGAATTACAGCTTATCAAGAGAAGAAACTGCTACCAGAGCCTGTATTGGATATGAATATTTAAACATTTAGTGTATAATTGCTGGTGTATCAGAGTGACTTGCTTGATAGGTAAAAATTCCTAGAGTCCCAGCTTTAGGGAGAGTTCCTATACTTTCATAAGTTTTAACTTCAAGAATCCCACCACGTTCCCATTGTGAAGATCAGAGAAAAATCCCTTCATACTTCCTGCAGAATCAATGGAAAAGTAACTATTTTGAAATGCAGCCAGATGACCTGTTCTCCTTAACAAATGCCTACTCTTCAAGAAAAATATTTTACCATAACCAAATCAAGTGTTTTTTTTTGTTTTTGTTTTTTTACCAGAACCTATCTGAGATGTGGAAGGGAAATACCCACCTCCAAATTTCCCTAACCTTGAATGTCAGGGAAGGGAATTACCCAATTCCAGCTGCACTCCCTTCTTATCTTCCTTTATCACCTAAGGTTGGGGAAATAAAAAGGTGAGATCATTTATGAACGTCATAGCCCATGAACACAGGCTCACTAAAAGACTTGAAATCTTATCATTTGAGTATAAAGTGCTTTCCTTCACCCCTCCCCTACTCTTTACTATTACATGGTAGTGCTCTTCTATAAAAATAGGGAAGTACAGGTGAAAATAACTGCAAGGTTCAAATTCTATTAAAGAAGAAATCGCTAAGGAAATGCAAAGCAATAGGGAATGCAAACCTAAAGACCGAACAAGGACACCAGAGGAAATTTTAGTCTCTGAAACTTAATTCTACAGCAATAAACACAGCCTAATTCCCAGCCAGAACAAAACATATCGTCCTGCTTCAATCAAGATGGTGGAGACATATGTGCCAGGGCTCTGATCCCCATCAAGACCTTGGAAAAACCGACAAGAAACTGCAGAACATCTTTCCCAAAGCCCCAGAGGACCGTTAAAGAACTGAGTAACAGAGAAAGCTCCAAATAAAAAAGTTAATTAAAAAAATGTAAGTATCCTTTAGCACCTTTGCTGGTCCCTCCCTATACCTACACAGGTTTGGTACAGGCCTGGCTCATACTCTCAATTCAAGTTTCTGGTCCAGTTTTTGGAGGAAGCAGAGTAACCCTTGTGTACTTACTCAAGCAAGTATGTCTAGGCCAATCTCTCCTGTGGCAGCTTAAGGCACTGCACCAGGACAATCATCTCAGGCTCACTATCCTAGAAGTTGTACTGCATTCAGAAGGCTGATCATGCAGCACTCCTACAGAACACTATAGGAAAACATTCAAGTCAACTGCAAGGACAGAAAGGCCAAGGGAGCTTCCTGCACTTTGGCTTCAAGCTATTCTGTAAATTGATTAAATGGATAAGACCTGAAGGAAAGCACTCAAATAAGCTTGATGAATCTGTGAGGCACCATCAAGCATACCAATATACACATTATGGGAGTCCCAGAAGGGGACAAAAGAGAAGAGGGACAGAGAATATTTGAAGGAATAGTGGTTGAAAACTTCCCCAATTTAATGAGAGGCATAAATATGCACATACAAGACTTTCAATGAAGTCCAAATAAGATAAACCCAATTAGACCCATGCTACAATATGTTATAATCAAGCTGTCAAATGCCAAAGAGATGATTCAGGAAGCCACAAGAGAGAAACAATATGTCACATTGAAGGGGGCCTTAATGAGAGTAAATGCTTATTTCTCATCAGAAATCATGAAGGAAGAAGGCACAGGAATGACATATTGAAAGTGCTGAAAGCAAAAAATTGCCAACAAGGAATTCTATATTTGGCAAAATTGTCTTTCAAATATGAGAGAAATTAAGATGTTTTCAAGTAAACAAAAGATGCAGGAGTTTGTCACCACTAGACTCATACTACCTGGGATGCTAAAGGGAATTCTGCAGATTGAAAGGAGAGGACACTAGGTAGCAGATCAATGTTGGATGAAGAAATAAAGACCTCCAGTTAGGGTAAAGACATGGGTAAATATCAAACACAGTACTATTGCATTTTTGGTTTGTAATTCCAGTTTTCACTTCCTACAGGATTTAAAAGATAAATGGATAAAATACAATGAAAAATCAGTAGTTTTCATATGTGATTTGTCAAAAGAACTACATAAGGTTGGGAGGTGGATGGTTAAAAGAACATAGTTTGTGTATACTATTTAAATCATCTTCATATCAAAGCAAATGAGAGTGCTATAGATTTAGGATGATAAATTTAAGCCCATGGTAACTACAAAGAAAATACTGGAGAATATACAAGCTCATAGAGATAGTAGGTAGACTACAGATTGTCATGAGTGAAGGTCAAGGGGAATGAGGAGTTACTGAATAATGGGTGTAGTGTTTCTGTTCTGGGAACTGAGAAAATTTTAGTAATGGACAGTGGTATGAGAACTGAAAAATTATGAAAAGTACAGAATGGTAGGTCTGGGAGTGGTTCGGCTGTGAATGTTTATGCTGTAATATGTTCCCACAACTTAAAAAAAGAAAGAAAGAGCAACTAAATAGACAATGACAATTAAATGTAATAGGTGACCCCAGATGATATCTAAGAAGGGAGGAGAAAAGGCTCAAAGGACATTATTAGGACATATGAAAAATAAGAATTTAGACTGTAAACTTTATATCAATGTTAAATTTCTCGAACTTGATGACTACACTGGTAGCACTTACACAATTGATTGCCATTGTTCTTAGGAAATGTGCATAGTAGTATTGAGGAGGAGGATGTGAACAATCTACACTGAAACGTTCAGAAAGTAGATCAATAAGTAGACAAATGGGGATAGATAGATGGATAGCTAGATAGATAGACAGACAGACAGAAAGATAGATATAGCTAGATATATCTAGATAGATAGATA
Source organism: Tamandua tetradactyla (assembly GCF_023851605.1). Classification (NCBI taxonomy): domain Eukaryota; kingdom Metazoa; phylum Chordata; class Mammalia; order Pilosa; family Myrmecophagidae; genus Tamandua; species Tamandua tetradactyla. The sequence continues at coordinate 122,569,129 of NC_135330.1, forward strand.
GATGGATGAATGGTTGGGTAGATAGATGAATAGATAGAAAGATATGGCAAAAGTGTCAAAATGTTTAAGTTGATTAAGCTGGGTAACTATAAGTATGATGGTTCACTGGCATTCTCTGTGGTGGGTTTGTATTATTTTTATCCACTCCATCATGCCCAATATTCAACAAAATATTACAAGACATTTTAAAAGGGAAAAAAAACTGTCTGAAGAGACAGGGGATGCATCACAACTAGGCTCATATGTGGCAATTTAAAATAATCATGATTAATTTGCTCTTGGTTTTAATGGAAAAAATGGATAACGTGTACAAACAAATGGGTTATATAAGCAGAATGATGGAAACTTTTATGCAAGAATCAAAGGGAAATTATAGAAATAAAAAAAAACACTGTAACAGAAATGAAGAATGACTTTGATGGGTTCCTCAATCTATTGGACATGACTGAGAAAAGAAAATGTGAAATTTATGATTTGCAATTAGAAACTCTCCAAACTGAAAAGCAAAGAGGAATGATGACTGAAAATATGAAAAAGAATATCTGTAAACTGTTGAAAAATTATGAAAGGTAAAATATAACTACAATGGGAGTGCCAGGAGGAGAAGAAAGAGCATGGAATAGAATGTTGAAATAATTATGGATGTGTATTTTCCAAAATTATCGACAGACATCATACTACAGATCCAGGAAGCTCAGAGAACACAAAACAGAATGAAATATATATATATAGACCAAGATATATAATATTCCATCTAAGGAAAATCAGACAGAGAAAGTATTGATGAAACCGGAATTAAAACAACAACAAAACAAAACAAGAAAGTGATGTGAAACAGCACTAGGCAGAAGAAAAGAAAAAGAGCTGGGGGAATCTAATTCCAGTAAATCTAATTTTGCAAAAAAATTTTAAAGAAGTTCTTTAGCAGGAAGGAAAATAATGCCAGAGACTTAGATTTACATAAAGGAGAGTGTTTGAGAAGGAATAAATACAGGTAAAATAAAATCTTTTTACATGTCATTCTTAACTGATCTAACATAACAGTTTGTTTGCTGTAATAATATCAACAATAGATTTGATAATTAAAATTTATGAATAATTGAAATGTCTGATGGCAATATTATAAGAGACAGCTGGAAGAATTAGAGGGTACTCTTTTATAAACTTACTGCAACCTACATATAAATATAGAGATTCATTGTGCTTGTGCTTATTTATTTTTTAAAGCCGCCTAATTTGAGAGATTCCTCAATTAAATTTCAATTATCTGCATCATTAGACTTTACTCTTATGGCTATAATATATATGTATACCATAATGTTGTACATAAATAATTAAATCAATTTTGCCTCTATTTCTGGTCTTTTACTTTCTTTTTTCCTTACTATTGACAGCAATATCTTTAATACAAAGCTGTAAAGATAAATCTTAATAACATTAATAATGCTCAATTAAACCTGATATTAAAGTATAAGATTTTATCATTTCATCATTAGCTATCGTGTAAATATATTCATTAAAATCAACTAGTTTTAGTTTGAAGATGTTTCTGATCTATCTAATTGTGCTAAAATCTTACAATTCATCTCAGTCTACTGAAATGAGCATATAGGTTTTTTGAAAAACATGTTAATATAGTGAATAACAGTCAGGTTATTTGATGCCAAATTAATTGAAATTTTTAATATTTCAATTAATGCTAATTCTTGGGTATTTCATGACTTGGTATCATGAATTATCTTTTCTCAAGATTCAATTTCCTAATATTTCTTTCCTTTTGTTTTTTTAGCATACATTCATGGATTGTAAGCTTTTTAAATTCTGTTACCACATAGCCAATTAACATTTCCCCATCTAATCATATTCAAACATATATTTCAGTGATGTTAATTATGTTCACAAAGCTGTGCCATCATTGCCAATACCCATCACCAAAATCCACATATCATTTTGAATAGGAAACATATACATTTCCAGACTCAGATTTCTTTTCCCTATCCTAGTCCCATCCTCTGGTAAACTTTATTCTTGAATCTGACTCTGTGAGTGTGCTTATTCTAATTATGTCAAATCAGCAAGATCATATTATATTTGTCTTTTTGTGTCAAGCTTGTTTTATTTCATACAATATGATGTTCATCCATATTGTCTCATGTATCAGGACTTCTTTTTAGGAGCAAATAACATTCCATTGTATGAATATGACACTACTTATTTATCCATTCTTCAGCTGATGGACACTTAGGTTGCTTCCATATTTTGGCAACTGTGAATAATGTCACTAACAATGTTGATGTGCAAATATCTGATTGGGTACCAGTTTTCAATTCTTTTTGGGTATATAATGAGCAGTGGTATTACTAGATAAAGTGGTAATTCTTAGCTTTTGAAGAATCACCAAACTGTCTTCTAGAGTAGCTTCACCATTTTAAATTCCCACCAGCAATGATGAATCCCTATTCCTATGCAGCCTCTTCAATATATACCATTTTCTCTTCTTTTCTTATTTTGTATGCTACATGGTGGGAGTCACATTTCATTCCTTTTCCATGTGACTATACTGTTATTGCAGCACCATTTGCTGATTTTTTTTTTTTTTTTGGTGGTGGAAGAGTGCGTGAGCTGGTAATCGAACCCAGGCCTCCCACATGGCAGGTAAGAATTCTACCACTGAATTACCTTTGGTCCCCCTATTTTCTATTTTTAATACCATCCATTCTAATGGTGTGAAATGGTATATCATTTGATTTGCAATTTCCTACTAGATAATGATATTGAGCATGTTTTCATTTACTTTGTGGTAATTTGTACATCCTCTTTGGAGAAATGTGTATTTACTTCTTTTGTCCATTTTTAAATTAGGTTTCTTTTTGTTAAGTTGAGAGATATCTTTATGTATGTATACTGGATATTAAACATTTTTCAGATATGTGATTTCCAAATATTTTCTCCCATTGTGCAGGTTACCATCTTAATTTCATTATAAAGTCCTCTGAGAATTAAAAAAAATTAATTTTGGTGATGATACATTGATAAACACTTTTCAGATATGTGATTTGCAAATATTTTCTCCCATTGCACAGGTTACCATCTTATTTCATTATAAAGTCCCCTGAGAATTAAAAATTTTTAATTTTCGTGATGATACATTTATCTATTTTTCTTTTTGTTGCTTGTGCTTCGGTAGTAAAGTTTAAGAAACTATCGCCTAACAAAAGGTCCTAAAGATGCTTCTTTAAATTTACTTCAAGGACTGTGGTAGTTCTGACTCTTATAGTTAGATCTTTGATACATTTTTAGTTGACTTTTGTATAAGGTGTGAGGTAGGGGGTCCTCCTTTTTTTTTTGCAGATGGAGATCCAGTTGTCCTAGTAACTTTGATCAGTGGTCTTTCTCCCCTTCTCAAAAGTCAGCTGGCTGTAACCATGACGGCTTATTTCTGAGCACTCATTTCAATTCTGTTTGTCTATGTGATGGTTAAGTTCATGGGTCAACTTGACCAGGCAAACACTGGCCTGACTGTTACTGTGAGAACATTTTATGAACTTAAAACATCAGTCAGTTGATTTCATCTATGACTGATTACATCGATAATCAATTAAGGGGAGTGTCATCTGCAATGAGAGAATCCAAACAGCAGGAATTAATCCAATCAGTTGAGTTTTTTAACAGGGAGATGATGACCTCAGCAGTCAGAAGGAAGAACATTCATCTTTACTTCAGTCAATCAACCTCTCCTGGGAAATTCATTGAAGACCTTTATCATTCTTGTCAGCTCATGGCTTGCCCTGCAGAATTTTGACTCCTATATCCCCAAATGCATGGGATACTTTTATAAATCTTATATTTACAGATCTCTCCTGCTTGTTCTGTTTTCCTGAGAACCCTGACTAATACAGCTTTGGGACCAGGAGTGGTTCTTGAGAAACAAAATCTTAAAAATGAGTTTTTACAATTGGTTTTCTACTCTGATTAGATTCAAAAACCCTTATGACTCTATTTCTAATAATCAAAATGGCACTGACAGCCCATGGCATGTGTTGGAAATGCAGATATGCAAAATACCTCCATTTGATTCTCCTAATCATAGTCTTATATGAGGCAAGCCTCTGAGTGATCGTGTTTTTGACACCTTCACAGAGTTTTGTTGTGTTATGAGATATAGTGATGTTGACTCATTGTTCTTAGATATGCTGGCTACAGTTATGAAAAAGGGATGAGCTGAAGTCTTCACACTTGCAATTTAAGCACCATATGAAAGATATAAGCTTCTGTGTACTCCCTGAAAGAAAATCTTATTCCCTGTGGTTGCAGATGAGATCAAACAGACCAAGGTTCCCATTTTGTAAGTAACAGATTTACAATATAACCTAAATTCTCAACCTTGCACGGTGTCTGTTTTTAAAGTAAAGACATTGATTAGAAGAAAATGGGATCCTGAAAATGAGAATGGGGACATATGGATTGATGATGTCAATGGGAACATTGGAACCCTGGATTCTGCTGAGTTTTTGCTGGATAAACCCATTTTGGTCTGCCCTGAAGAAACAGCTACCCCACCTCCCCACTGCCTTGAGGAAATCTCCCGGTATGCCCTGAGGAGTTTGCAATCCAACCTCCACCTAAACAGATTAACCTTCAGTACCTGCTAAACCTGTAACCACCTCCCCTTGGGAAAGAGCCCTTATTCCCATGTCTGGAGAGAGCAGTCCTGTTTCACCAAATGAAACTGCAAGGGAATGCTCTGAAGTAAATGGCTTGAAAGACACTTCGAATCTTTTCATGACCCGCTAATACCTTCCCTCTTTTCTTCAAGACCTATAGCTAGACTAAGGTCACAACTGGCACTGAAAGATGAAGTATGCAGTGACAATGAGGAGGTACACTATACTCTAAAAGAACTGCATGAGTTTTCTGACTTACGTAACAGAAATAGGGGAATATGTGTGTGAATGCATATTAAGAGTGTGGGAAAATAGTTAAAGGAATATAAAGTTGGATCAAGCTAAATTATTGATCTGGGCCAAGTAAGCAGAGATTCTGGATTCAGTGTTGTAGCTCAAAGGTTAGAAAGGGCTCTAATTGTGTGCAAATATCTTTTTGAGTCTCTGCTTTGAGTTCTTTTGGTTATATACCTAGTAGTGCAATTGCCAGGTGATACAGTAGTTCTAAGCTTAGTTTTTCTGAGATACTGCCAGACTGTCATCCAAAATGACTACACCATTTTATTCATTGCCACCAGCAATGAATGAGTGTTCCTATTTTTCTCCATTCTATCCAAACATTATTACTCTCAATTTTTTAATAGCAGCCCAATACACAATGGGTGTGAACAGGTATCTTATTGTGATTTTGATTTGCATTTCCTTGATAGCTAATAATGTTGGGTGTGGTTTCCAAATATTTTCTCCCATTGTGAAAGTTGTCATTTTATTTTCATGATAAAATCCTTAGGGCAACAAAAGTTTTTAATTTCGATGAAGTGCCATTTATCTGTTTTTTTTCTTTTATTTCTTATGCTTTGGGTGTAAAGTCTAAGAAACCATTGCCTAATACAAGGTCCTTCCTTTGGTCTTATATTAACAAATTTGATCCATTTTGAGTTGCTTTTATATATGGTGTAAAGAAGGGATCCACTGTTTTGTTTTGTTTTGTTTTTTTTCAAATAGAGATCCAGTTTTCTCAGCACCTTTTTTTCAAGAGATTATTCTTTTTTAATTCAATGATCTTTGTCCCTTGTAAAAAATAAATTGGTTGTAAATGTGATGGTTAATTTCTGAGTCCTCAATTCTTCCCACTGGTCTATAAATTTGTCTTCATCAGTGTATTAGCTAGGGTTCTCTAGAGAAACAGAATCAGCAGGAAAATCCATAGATATAAAATTTATAAAAGTGTCTAATGTAACTGTAGGAACATAGATTCAAGATCTGTAGGACAAGCTGCAAACTGATGACTATGATGAAGTTCTTCAGTGTACTCTCGGGAGAGGTTGGTTGGACAACTGTAGGAATGGAAGAGTCCAAAATCCATAGGGCAGGCTGTGAAGTTGACAACTCTGATGAAGGGTCTGGATGAACTTCACAGGAGAGGCTCATTGGCTGAAGTGGTAAGAAGAGACTGTTTCTTCTTAATTCTCCTTAATAGCCTTCTGGTGATTAAATTAAGATCACTCATTGCAGAAGGCATTCCCCTTCAATGATTACAAATGCAATCAGCTGTGGATGCAGCTGCTGTAATCATGATTTAAGTCCATGAAATGTCCTCATAGCAACAGACAGGCAAGGACTTGTTCAACCAGACAAACAGGCACCATCACCTGGCCAAAATGACATATGAACTTGACCATGTCAGCCCATAACATATTTATTATTATTATTATTGTGGCTTTAAAATAAGTTTTAAGATCAGGGAATTTTGAGTCCTCCAACTTCATTCTTCTTTTTCAAGGTGGTTTTGGAAATTTGTGCCCCTTGCCCTTTCATATAAATTTAATGATGGGGATTTCTAGTTCTGCAAAGAAGGTTGATGGAATTTTTGTTGAAATTGCACTGAATATGCAAATTGCTTAGTAGTATTGACAGCAATATTACATCTTCCAATTCATTAACATATTATGTTCTTCCATTTATTTAAGTCTACTTTGATTTCTTATGGCAGCATTTTGTAGTTATCCATGCAATTTGCACCCTTGGTCAAATTTATTCCTAGATATATGATTCTTTTAGTCGATATTTTAAATGGAATATTTTTTCATGATTTCTTCTTCTGGTTGTTTATTGCTTGTGCGTACAAACACTACTGACTTTTGGGTTTTGACTTTATATCCCACCACTTTGCTGAATTCACTTATTAGGTCTAGGAAATTTCTTGTGGCTTTTTCAGGATTTTCTGTGTATCAGATCATGACATCTGCAAATAGGGAAAGTTTTACTTATTCTTTTTAATTTGATGACTTTTATATCTTTTTCTGGTCTAATTGCTCTGGCAAGAACTTGCAGTACAATGTTTAGTAACAGCAGTGATGGTGGACATATTTGCCTTTTTCCTGATCTTATTAGGAAGGCTTTCAGTCATTCACCATTAAGTAGGATTATAGCTGAGGGGACATTTTTTTTTCCAAAGAGAAAAAGAGTTTATTACTAGATGCATAGTAGGAGAGCAAATGGCCTATCAGCCCCAAATCTGTCTCCCCAAAATGCAGTAATTCTGATAGTTTTATTAGAGGGAAAGATGGAGAAGGTTTAGGATAATGAGCATGGTGGCCTTAGATAATGTAATTAGAGGTGATCTAATTATTGAGCATGCACAGATTGGTTACATGCTTAATCAATGAATGTGGGTAAAAAATGGTAGAATGAGGTATAGGTGACTTGTAGGTTAAAGGCTAAGCTACCGTGCATGTCAGGCAGGCCCATTTTCATTAGAACCACTCTCAGTTATCAAGATAACTTTGGACATGGGGTGGGTTAGTTCTCAGATGACCCAAGACCTTTCATTCATAAATACTAGGGGCTGTCTTTAGGGAATACAAGACTCTAAAGTTGAAAAACTGGATACCCTAGTACAATAGTTTAGTCACAAGGTTTTGACAATCACAGGAGCAAAAGAAAAAGGCTATAGAATCACTGTCAGAGATCATGACAGCTGGATTACAACTTAGAAATTTCAGGTATTTCCCTCTGTCTATTCCAATATACCAGAAAGCAAAAAGAAAAATCTATATAATGATTAAGTAATCAAAGTCATCCCTTATATTCTAATTTCTTGGTTGCAATTCCTCTCATTTGATAATTACCTCTCAATCTTGAAGGATATCTGGTTGATGACTCTTCTAACTGCTTCAAGGCTGAAAAGGGACATTGTCATTAAGCAGCAAAGGGATAATATCATGAAACTAGTGGTTGTTCTTGGGGAGTCTGGTATTCCTGGATTTCAGAGCTTCTCTGGTACTGGAACAATCTGGAGGTCTCATGTCTCCTAGTTTTAACCATATCAATTTTCATCATATATTTAATCAGAGTTTGATCTTATACAGTTTTTTAAACAGTTGCTGTATGGACTTATGCTGACTTTCAGAGGTGCTCTACTGGGGCCCCAAAGCCACAGGCATTCATCCTGCCCAGGACACCACATTGTTATCAGACCAAGACCATGGATTTTTTTGCCCAAGGTGCTCAATAACCAATTCTTGAGACAATTGGGATTCAAAGAGAGAAAGAGTTTGTTGTTAGGCATGTAGGAGGAGAGCAGATGGCCAATTGCCCCAAAATCTGTCTCCTAGATGATGGTTTTTCATATATCCCCTTTATTATACTGAGGAGTTTCCTTTTATTCATAATGTTCTAAATGTTGTTTTTTTTATCAGGAAGGGGTGCTGGATTGTGCCAAATGCGTTTTTTCTGTATCAATTAAAATGATCATTTTCTTTTTATCCTTCATTCTGTTAATGTAGTGTATTACATTAATTAATTTTCTTTTGTTCAATGAACCTTGAATACCGGGGGTAAATTCTACTTAATCATACAGTATAATTCTTCTATTAGGCTGTTGGATTCAGTTTGCCAGTATTTTATTGAGAATTATTATACCTATATTCATAAGAGATATTGGTCTGCAGTTTTCTTTTCTTGTATTATCTATCTGGTTTTTAAGATTAGGCAGTGTTCCCTCTTCTTCAATTTTTTGAGCAGAATAGGAATTAACCTTGGAATGTTTGGTAAAATTCCTCTGTGAAGCCATCTGATCTTGGGATTTTCTTTTTGGGGGAGGGTTTTGATTACTGATTCAATCCCTTTATTAATTAATAATCGCTTTTTTTGCTATTCCCATTTCTTTTTGAGTCAAACTAAATAGTTTGTGTGTTTCTAAGCATTTATCATTTCATTTAGGTTATCTGATGCATTGGGATAGAGTTGTTCATAGTAACCTCTTATAATCCCTTCTGTATCAACAGAAGTAGTTGTAATGTCCCCCTTTTCCTTTCAGATTTTCATTATTTGTATCCTATTTCTTCATCAGCCTAGCTAATGTTTTGTTTATTTTATTGATCTTGTATTGGCCATACATTTTCCTCATAATTGTTTTTTACTTAAAGTCCATTTTTTTTTTTCTGATATTTTGCTCTCTTTTGGTTCCTACTTGCATGGTGTATTTTTCACAATCCTTCCATTTTCAACCCCCTTTCATTTTTAAATTTAAGGTGACTCTCTGTTATTTAGCATATATTTGGGTAATACTTTTTTATCCATTCTGCCAATCTTGCCTTTTGATTAGAGAGTTTAATCCATTTATATTTAAAGTCACTACCCATGATGATGACTTTCTTCTGCCATTTGCTATTTAGCCTTCTTACATCATATTTCTTTTTGTCCCTCAATTCTTCTCTTAATTTCTACATTTATATTTATTTAATTTTGTGTGTTACACTATATTGAGTGCCTTCTCCTTTTGTATTTATTTTGTATTTATCCAGAAACAGTTTGTATTTATTTTCTTGTAATTACACTGGGGCTAAACCTTAACTTACTAAATATATAACAATCAAATTTGGTTTGAAAACAACTTCAACAGTGTACACATATACTCTGCCCATACCTCTCCATACCTTCACTTTCTTTGTTACCTCTTATATTTTTATATACTTTATGTAGGAAGTCATAGATACATTATTATTTCTTATGCATTTGCATTTTAGTACCAGTAAAAGTACACTTTTTTTAGTAAAAAGTAGAGTTACATAACAAACAATATATTGTGATAATAGTATTTATAATTTATAATCACCCAAATGGTTAGCTTTACTGCAGGTCTTTATTTCCTTATGCTGCTTTTAATCACTGTATAGTGTCCTTTCCTTTCAGTCTGAAGAATTCCCTTTAGCATTGTTTTTTAGAGAAGGTCTAGTGATGATGAATTCACTCAGCTTTTGTTTTATTTGGAAATATCTTAATCTTCCCCTCATTTTGAAAGAAAGTCTCACTGAATAAAAAGTTCTTGGCAGTTGTCTTCTTTCAACATTTTAATTATTTAAACCCACTGCCTTCTTGCCTCCATAGTTTCTGATGAGAAATTCACGTGCAATCTAATTGGAACTCCTTTGTACATGACATATTGCCTCTCTCTTGCAGCTTTCAAAACTCTATCTTTGACCTTTGCATTCAATAGTGTGATTGATATATTATGAGGTGGGATTTTCTTCATGTTTATCTTATTTGGTGTTCTTTAGGCTTCTTGGATGTGCATTTTCATATCTTTTGTAAAGTTTGGGATGCTCTTTCATTTTTCTTTAATATACTTTTTCTCCTTTCTTTTCCATCTGGGACTTCCATAATGTGTAATTGGTACACTTTATGGTGTTCCTGTGGTGTTTTAGACTATTTTCATTTTTTAATAATTTTTTCTTCTTTCTGCTCCTTAGCCTAATTTACTTCGCGTGTCTTGACTTTGAGTTCACTGATTCTTTCCTTTGCTAGCTCCAAACTTCTTTTGAAACCATGCTTGTCATTTTTCATTTCCATTACTGTGGACTTTGAGTCCAGGTGTTCTGTTTGGTTCCATTTTAAAATTTCTATCCTTAATTAAAATTCTCATATTACTCATTTGTTGTTTTCTTAAATCCTTCAGTTCTTTCTCTGAATTTTTCAACATTTCCTTGAGCATCTTTAAAATCATAAAGATGCTTTGTTCATTATGGCCACATACTGGTCTTCTTCACTGGTGTTTTCTGGATGTTTATCCTCTTCCTGTGGAGGGGCCATCATTCCTGCTTGTTTGTCTGGCTTGTACTCTTTTTAAATACAATTTGATTGAGATATATTGCATACGCACATACCATATAATTGTCCAAAGTTTACAATCAGTGGTTCACAGTATTATCATATAGTTGTGCATTCATACCACAAGTTTTTAAATGTTCATTACTCCTAAAAAATAAAAATAGAATAAAAATAAAAAGAACACTCAAAACATCCCATGTCCTTAAACCCCCTTATTATTCATTTTTTTTAGTCCTTATTTTCTTACTCATCTGTCCACACATGGATTAAAGGACATGTCAGTCACAAGGGTTTCACAATCACACAGTCACACCATAAAAGCTATATAGTGATACAATCGTCGTCAAGAACCAAGGCTACTGGATTACAGTTCAACAGTTGCAGGTCTTTCATTGTAGCTATTCAAATACACTAAAAACTAAAAAGGTATATCTACATAATTCTCAAGAATAGCCTCCACAATAACCTCTTGATTCTTTCTGAAATTTCTCAAGCACTAAAACTTTATTTTACTTAATTTCTCTTCCCCCTTTTGGTCAAGAAGGCTCTCTCAATCCCACAATGCCAGGTCTAGAATCATCCCTGGGAGTCATGTTCCACGTCGCCAGGGAGATTTACATCCCTGAAGGTCAGGTCCCATGCAGTTGGGAGAGCAGTGCATTTACCTGCAGAATTGGCTTAGAGAAAGAGGCCACATCTGAACAACAAAAGAGTGTCTCTGGGGGTCATTGAGACACAATTATAAGTAGTCTTAGCTTCTCCTTTGCAGGAATAAGTTTCATAAGGCAAGCTCCAAGAACGAGGTGTTGGCCTATTAAGCTGGTGGTTCATAATGCTTGAAAGAATATCAGGAATTTCCCAGGTGGGAAAATTTAATGTTTCCACTTCTTACTTCAGTCACTCAAGGTGACTTTGCAAATACTTTTTAATTTTCTGCCCAGATTATTCTGGGATGTATTGGGGCATCCCACCAAACTGTACAAATCAACAAGATCTCCCTCCCTATTCAAGGTTTCATTTAATTACAGTGTTTAAATGAGCTGACTGTACAAGTAAGATTAGATAGTGTCCTACAGAAAATATAAATTTTGCACCAAATAAACATCTATTCTTTTGGTCTCACTCAGAAGTTGAGCACAGTCAATAAAATCCTTTACCTTTTAATCTAATTAACCTTAGTCCTAACCAAATCACCCTCATTCATATCTCTAATTGAAGTCTGATCTTTTTTTCAGCTTTTTAAATAGTTGCTATATGAGATAATGCTGACTTTCATAGCTGCAGAGCTCTAGCTCTGAGTCTCAGGTGTTATGCAGATATGCAAAGTTCTGGGGAATGACCAGGTTATTCATAAAGAGCTCAGTATCTCAGAATTTAGAAATAACAGTTACAATTTAGGAATGGATGAGACCACTGTAAGAGCTTTCAATCTAGGAGCCTTTACAATAAGCCTTCCCCTGATAACGTTGCTCTCAAATTCAATTCTCAGTGTTAACGTGTCTTATACTCTTGTATTGCACACTGCACATTTTAATATTTTAAAATGTTAACTCTGGGATTTATTCTGAGGTGAAAATTTCTTGATTTTGAAACAAGCTGATTATAAAAGACAGATTTTCTTCACCTATAGTCCTCTAATCTAGAAACTCTGCTCAAGGTGAATGCAGTGTGCTGAGTTTTCCCTTTCTTTCTGTTCCTGTTTCTTGTCCTGGGATTTGTTTGTAAACTGTTTTGGAGATCCTCTTCTACAAGATTTTGGTTATCTGCTCTGTTTTCCAGAAGACAAACCTCCCTATCCCAAGTGTTTGAACCCAGCAGACTTTTCAAAGATTGTCCACCTGTGTAGTTTTTTTTTACAGTCCTTTCATTGTCTCAAGCTGCTTTTAGATGGAAGGCAAATTCTGGAAGGAGGGGCACACACTGGAAAGGACTTTCCCAACACTGTCTTTCCCAGATGAAGAAGGGCCAGGGACCCATGAGGGGCAAAGTTCAGCCCCACAGTTCACTAAGGAAGGAATCAGGAAGGATTCCACGAACTTCTTTCCCAGCTCCCTGAAGGTGAGCTTTCTTGCCCTGCCCACCAGCAAATGCAAAACTTCACCTGACTATAGCCTACAGCCCTGAGGAAGTACAGCATCCTTAAGCCTCCATTGCTACTGCCTATTTCTGGGGTGACTTGAAAGAATGGCTTCCCTCAGAGCTCTGTGCCTCATGACCCAAAGTTGCTAATCAAAAGCTGTGATTGGTAATCAGCCATGCCCTGCCCTGGTTTTGGATAAGAAGGTTTTTATGTTCCTTTTTGATACCAGTGAGCTCACCAGGAATGGCACCCATGGCAGCCTGCCCTGAGAGTGGGGATGAGTACCGGCAGCTGCCTCAGAGAAAGTAATTTATTCTTTTTCATGCTACCTTGTCAACCTCTTCCTTCCACATTTCCCTGGTTGCTGTGCAACTGGGTTCTGGAGTTTCAAAATAGTTGTCTGAGTCAGTTCCTGCATGTCTAATGTTCCAATGGAAGGACTGAGTCCTGGGAGTTCCTCACTCTACCATCTTCCCCAAAACCCCTTACCAATATTTTCTTTTACAAATTCTGCATCTTTTACAAATTTTGCATTATGAAGTAGAAATTGACTTCAATTCTCCTTTTAATACTATTCGTACAGGTTATTATAACACGGTTGTTCTAGATTTCTTTCTTTTTTTCAAATTCTAGAATTTCTCATGCAATTTCTGGATAATTCTTCCGAGAAATATTGTTCTGAGTATAACAATGTGCATTTTAAATATAATTTATATTACTTATTTCTAACTGTATTATTTTTCAAATTTGTTTTTTCTGTTATGTTGTTTTACCTTGTTGTTTCATACATGTACCTTATTTAAGTCTAATACATATAGTCATTTTTAATCTGTATCTAGGAATTTTGATACTGATGACTCTATTGATGCAATTCTACTTTTTTTTTTTCTTATGGTGCTTTATTTCTTTGCATATAGTTATTATCTTCATTTTTTTTTTTACATGAACTTTCGCAATCTGCCTGGGTCACTACCAGTTCAGAGTCACTCTACATTAGAGCCTTACTAAAAGTGTTGTTTTTCTACCAATGTAGTATGAGTTTGCAGCACAAATTTAAATATTTGATAGGTTGAATTTCTAAATGTTCAAGCATTATTTCAATTCACTTGCCAAAATCTTCGTCAAGTTTCCAAATAAACAAGGTGGTTTCCAAGATAAGAGAAAACTTTCTTTAAACATACACTAAATTTGTATCCCACTATGACTCTGTCTCTATAGAAAAATAAACTTCAATTAGACTTTATCTAGTATGTCTCTTGTTTTGTATTTTATCTGTAATCATGTCTTTTACCTCAGGAGGAACGAACACAGATCTCCCTATCTCACTATCAGCACGAGGCTTTAGGTTGGAAGCCAGATACAAATGTACTTTCAACCTGTACCCTGAAACTTAGTCTTTTACTCTGAGAAATATTAATTTCTAGTGAGTTCACTGATAATTTCAGATGTCTAAAACATTTTATGCAGGAATTTTTCAGTGTATTTATAAGACAGTCAATCAAGATATCTAGTCAGTTAAATGGCAGTTTCAGGGAGTGCTTTACGCTTTGTAGGATGTATGAATAGAGGCCTTTGAAATTGTACACTATACATATTGCATAGCCATATTTGGCAGTCTGACTCAGCCTCTCCATTCAAAAACTGAAATCCCATAGAATATATTTTCTGAAACTAATACGTTTTAAAAATCATTCAAATCAGCAAACCTAAAGATGCCAATAGACTAAATATTAGGAAAATGTCTTTTCCCACACTGTATATAATAAAAGATGCTACTGAAAGATGGTAGGTAAGGGAGCATGAGGGGAGTGGAGAGCAATAGTATAAATTACATATATGCTATATATTCATATTAAACTATACATATAAATATAGAGGTATATGCATTGTATATATACATCCTTTTCCCAATTAGATAGAATGCCAGTAGTTTTATTTATTTAAAATATACACAGATATATATTCCTTCTCCAATTAAATAATGCCGGTTTTATAGGTGGCAAGCCTATATTTCATGAAGTGTTGTGAGTAAATATACTAATGCATATGCATATATAGATTATAAAAGCACATATGTATATATAGTCTCTATGATCACAAATGTGTTTATAGACGACACAAAATAAAGTGATAGAGGCATTTAGAATTTAAAATGATAAATAATAAGGTGAAATAAAATTTGCAAAATAATTCACAATGATTAAAATGAAAAACGACTGCAAATTAAAATAGATAAGAGAGTAATAAAATTCTCATCATCTGTGAAGACGAAACAGAAGAGCAAGGGCTATTTTTTTATTTTTTATTTTTTTATTAACGGAAAGAAAGAAAAAAAGAAAAAATAAATAAAAATAAAAAAGAAATTAACACAACATTTAGAAATCATACCGTTCTACATATGCACTCAGTAATTCTTAACATCATCACATAGATGCATGATCATTGTTTCTTAGTACATTTGCATCGGTTTAGAGGAACTAGCAACACAACAGGAAAAGATATAAAATGTTAATATAGAGAAAAGAAATCAAAGTAGTAATGATAGTAAAAAACAACAACAAAAAAACCCTATAGCTCAGATGCAGCTTCATTCAGTGTTTTAACATGATTACTTTACAATTAGGTATTATTGTGCTGTCCATTTTTGAGTTTTTGTATCTAGTCCTGTTGCACAGTCTGTATCCCTTCAGCTCCAATTACCCATTATCTTACCCTGTTTCTAACTCCTGCTGGACTCTGTTACCAATGACATATTTCAAGTTTATTCTCGAATGTCCGTTCACATCAGTGGGACCATACAGTATTTGTCCTTTAGTTTTTGGCTGGACTCACTCAGCATAATATTCTCTAGGTCCATCCATGTTATTACATGCCTCATAAGTTTATCTTGTCTTAAAGCTGCATAATATTCCATCGTATGTATATACCACAGTTTATTTAGCCATTCTTCTGTTGATGGAGATTTTGGCTGTTTCCATCTCTTTGCAATTGTAAATAACGCTGCTATAAACATTGGTGTGCAAATGTCCGTTTGTGTCTTTGCCCTTAAGTCCTTTGAGTAGATACCTAGCAATGGTATTGCTGGGTCGTATGGCAACTCTATATTCAGCTTTCTGAGGAACCGCCAAACTGCCTTCCACAGTGGTCGCACCATTTGACATTCCCACCAACAGTGGATAAGTGTGCCTCTTTCTCTGCATCCTCTCCAGCACTTGTCATTTTCTGTTTTGTTGATAATGGCCATTCTGGTGGGTGTGAGATGATATCTCATTGTGGTTTTGATTTGCATGTCTTTAATGGCCAGGCACATTGAGCATTTCTTCATGTGCCTCTTGGCCATCCGTATTTCCTCTTCTGGTAGGTGTCTGTTCAAGTCTTTTTCCCATTTTGTAATTGGGTTGGCTGTCTTTTTGTTGTTGAGTTGGACAATCTCTTTATATATTCTGGATACTAGACCTTTATCTGATATGTCATTTCCAAATATTATCTCCCATTGTGTAGGCTGTCTTTCTACTTTCTTGATGAAGTTCTTTGATGCACAAAAGTGTTTAATTTTGAGGAGCTCCCATTTATTTATTTCTTTCTTCAGTGCTCTTGCTTTAGGTTTAAGGTCCATAAAACCACCTCCAGTTGTAAGATTCATAAGATATCTCCCTACATTTTCCTCTAATTGTTTTATGGTCTTAGACCTAATGTTTAGATCTTTGATCCATTTTGAGTTAACTTCTGTATAAGGTGTGAGATGCGGGTCTTCTTTCATTCTTTTACATATGGATATCCAGTTCTCTAGGCACCATTTATTGAAGAGACTGTTCTGTCCCAGGTGAGTTGGCTTGACTGCCTTATCAAAGATCAAATGTCCATAGATGAGAGGGTCTATATCTGAGCACTCTATTCGATTCCATTGGTTGATATATCTATCTTTATGCCAGTACCATGCTGTTTTGACCACTGTGGCTTCATAATATGCCTTAAAGTCCAGCATCGCAAGACCTCCAGCTTCGTTTTTTTTCCTCAAGATGTTTTTAGCAATTCAGGGCACCCTGCCCTTCCAGATAAATTTGCTTATTGGTTTTTCTAATTCTGAAAAATAAGTTGTTGGGATTTTGATTGGTATTGCATTGAATCTGTAAATCAATTTAGGTAGAATTGACATCTTAATTATATTTAGTCTTCCAATCCATGAACACGGTATGCCCTTCCATTTATTTAGGTCTTCTGTGATTTCTCTTAGCAGTTTTTTGTAGTTTTCTTTATATAGGTTTTTTGTCTCTTTGGTTAAATTTATTCCTAGGTATTTTATTCTTTTAGTTGCGATTGTAAATGGGATTCATTTCTTAATTTCCCCCTCAGGTTGTTCATTACTAGTGTATAGAAAAGCTACGGATTTTTGAATGTTGATCTTGTAGCCTGCTACTTTGCTGTACTCATTTATTAGCTCTAGTAGTTTTCTTGTGGATTTTTCTGGATTTTCGACATATAGTATCATATCGTCTGCAAACAGTGATAGTTTTACTTCTTCCTTTCCAATTTTGATGCCTTGTGTTTCTTTTTCTTGTCTAATTGCTTTGGCTAGAACTTCTAGCACAATGTTGAATAATAGTGGTGATAGTGGACATCCTTGTCTTGTTCCTGATCTTAGGGGGAAAGTTTTCAATTTTTCCCCATTGAGAATGATATTAGCTGTGGGTTTTTCATATATTCCCTCCATCATTTTAAGGAAGTTCCCTTGTATTCCTATCTTTTGAAGTGTTTTCAATAGGAAAGGATGTTGAATCTTGTCAAATGCCTTCTCTGCATCAATTGAGATGATCATGTGATTTTTCTGCTTTGATTTGTTGATGTGGTGTATTACATTAATTGATTTTCTTATGTTGAACCATCCTTGCATACCTGGGATGAATCCTACTTGGGCATGATGTATAATTCTTTTAATGTGTTGTTGGATACGATTTGCTAGAATTTTATTGAGGATTTTTGTATCTATATTCATTAGAGAGATTGGTCTGTAGTTTTCTTTTTTTGTAATATCTTTGCCTGGTTTTGGTATGAGGGTGATGTTGGCTTCATAGAATGAATTAGGTAGTTTTCCCTCCACTTTGATTATTTTGAAGAGTTTGAGGAGGTTTGGTACTAATTCCTTCTGGAATGTTTGATAGAATACACATGTGAAGCTGTCTGGTCTTGGACTTTTCTTTTTAGGGAGCTTTTGAATGACTAATTCAATCTCTTTACTTGTGATTGGTTTGTTGAGATCATCTATTTCTTCTTGAGTCAAAGTTGGTTGTTCATGTCTTTCCAGGAACCCATCCATTTCATCTAAATTGTTGTATTTATTAGCGTAAAGTTGTTCATAGTATCCTGTTATTACCTCCTTTATTTCTGTGAAGTCAGTAGTTATGTCTCCTCTTCCATTTCTGATCTTATTTATTTGCATCCTCTCTCTTCTTCTTTTTGTCTATCTTGCTAAGGGCCCATCAATCTTATTGATTTTCTCATAGAACCAACTTCTGGTCTTATTGATTTTCTCTATTGTTTTCATGTTTTCAATTTCACTTATTTCTGCTCTAATCTTTGTTATTTCTTTCCTTTTGCTTGCTTTGGGATTAGTTTGCTGTTCTTTCTCCAGTTCTTCCAAGTGGACAGTTAATTCGTGAATTTTTGCCTTTTCTTCTTTTCTGATAAAGGCATTTAGGGCAATAAATTTCCCTCTTAGCACTGCCTTTGCTGTGTCCCATAAGTTTTGATATGTTGTGTTTTCATTTTAATTCACCTCTAGGTATTTACTAATTTCTCTTGCAATTTCTTCTTTGACCCACTTGTTGTTTAAGAGTGTGTTGTTGAGCCGCCATGTATTTGTGAATTTTCTGGCACTCCGCCTATTATTGATTTCCAACTTCATTCCTTTATGATCCGAGAAAGTGTTGTGTATGATTTCAATCTTTTTAAATTTGTTAAGACTTGCTTTGTGACCCAGCATATGGTCTATCTTTGAGAATGATCCATGAGCACTTGAGAAAAAGGTGTATCCTGCTGTTGTGGGATGTAATATCCTATAGATGTCTGTTAAGTCTAGCTCATTTATAGTAATATTCAGATTCTCTATTTCTTTATTGATCCTCTGTCTAGATGTTCTGTCCATTGATGAGAGTGGTGAATTGAAGTCTCCAACTATTATGGTATATGTGTCTATTTCCCTTTTCAGTGTTTGTAGTGTATTCCTCACGTATTTTGGGGCATTCTGGTTCAGTGCATAAATATTTATGATTGTTATGTCTTCTTGTTTAATTGTTCCTTTTATTAGTATATAGTGTCCTTCTTTGTCTCTTTTAAATGTTTTACATTTGAAGTCTAATTTGTTGGATATTAGTATAGGCACTCCTGCTATTTTCTGGTTGTTATTTGCATGAAATATCTTTTCCCAACATCTTACTTTCAACCTATATTTATCTTTGGGTCTAAGATGTGTTTCCTGTAGACAGCATATAGAAGGATCCAATTTTTTAATCCATTCTGCCAGTCTATGTCTTTTAATTGGGGAATTCAGTCCATTAACATTTAGAGTTATTACTGTTTGGATAATATTTTCCTCTACCATTTTGTCTTTTGTATTATATATATCATATCTGACTTTCCTTCTTTCTACACTCTTCTCCATATCTCTCTCTTCTGTCTTTTTGTATCTGACTCTAGTGCTCCCTTTAGTATTTCTTGCAGAGCTGGTCTCTTGGTCACAAATTCTCTCAGTGACTTTTTGTCTGAGAATGTTTTAATTTCTCCCTCATTTTTGAAGGACAATTTTGCTGGATATTGGTAACTGTCTTGGTTGGCAGTTTTTCTCTTTTAATAACTTAAATATATCATCCCACTGTCTTCTAGCTTCCATGGTTTCTGCTGAGAAATCTACACATAGTCTTATTGGGTTTCCCTTGTATGTGATGGATTGCTTCTCTCTCGCTGCTTTCAAGATCCTGTCTTTCTCTTTGACCTCTGACATTCTAACTAATAAGTGTCTTGGGGAAGGCCTATTTGGGTCTAATCTCTTTGGGGTGTGCTGCACTTCTTGGATCTGTAATTTTAGGTCTTTCATAAGAGTTGGGAAATTTTCAGTGATAATTTCTTCCATTAGTTTTTCTCCTCCTTTTCCCTTCTCTTCTCCTTCTGGGACACCCACAACACATATATTTGCGCGGTTCATATTGTCCTTTAGTTCCCTGATACCCTGTTCGAATTTTTCCATTCTTTTCCGGATAGTTTCTTTTTCTTTTTGGAATTCAGATGTTGTATCCTCCAAATCATTAATTCTATCTTCTTTCTCTTTAAATCTATCATTGTAGGTATCCATTGTTTTTTCCATCTTTTCTACTTTATCCTTCACTTCCATAAGCTCTGTGATTTGTTTTTTCAGTTTTTCTATTTCTTCTTTATGTTCAGCCCATGTCTTCTTCATGTCCTTCCTCAATTTATCGATTTCGTTTTTGAAGAAGTTTTCCATTTCTGTTCGTATATTCAGCATTAGTTGTTTTAGCTCCTGTATCTCATTTGAACTATTGGTTTGTTCCTTTGACTGGGCCATATTTTCAATTTTCTGAGCGTGATCCATTATCTTTTGCTGGCGTCTGGGCATTTAGTCAGATTTCCTTGAGTGTTGGACCCCACGGGTTGTAAGATTTTTCTGTGAAATCTCTGGGTTCTGTTTTTCTTATGCTGCCCAGTAGGTGGCGCTCATGGCACACGTTTGTCTACGGCATCCACCAGTAAAAGTTGCTGTGGGTCCTTTAACTCTGGAAAACTCTCGCCGTAGGGGAGGTTTGGCAGCCGAAGCGTCTTGGAAGAGTGCCAGCCGGCCCAGGGGTCCGAACGCGGGGAGGGTCGCCAGCCGCCACAGCTCGTGAGAGCGCCCGACCAAATTTCCTAGTCGGCCGGGGGCGCCAAGCATGGCGGAATGGCGCCAGCTGTCACAGCCCGGGAGA
This sequence comes from Tamandua tetradactyla, assembly GCF_023851605.1. NCBI lineage: Eukaryota > Metazoa > Chordata > Mammalia > Pilosa > Myrmecophagidae > Tamandua > Tamandua tetradactyla. The sequence goes on from NC_135330.1 coordinate 122,589,957, forward strand.
GTGCACTGTTCCCAGGCGGACCGGGGAGTCACGTGTTTGGAAGGGACCCCCTGGTCACCATTCTCCGCAGTCTGGGGATTTCTGACCCAACTCTTTCAGTTGGTCCAGGGGGCCTCGCGTGGTGGGGACACCAGCCGCCGTGGCCTGAGGGGACCGCCTGCCCAATTCTGCCAGCTGGCCTGGGAAGGAGGAAGGGAGGGACTCCGGCCGCTTGCCGTCCCGCCCAGGAAAGCCCGTGTCTCTTGGTGTTCTCACTGGAGCTGGTTCTCCCAGACGGTCAGCCATTCCAGGATGGGGTACGCTGTCCCTTTGATCTCTGTCGTGGCTCTGGGAGCTGCTCTGTATTGTCTCCACTCCCCCAGTAGCTGTTCTGAAGGAGGAAAGGTGAGGGCGGCAAGGCTGTCGAGGCTGGTGGCGGAGGAGCCAGTGAAGGCGGGGGAAGAGGTCACCGTAGTGGTTGGAGAACCGGCAGAGCAGGAGGGGGAAGAGATGGGAGAAGGAGGGCGGGCGGGTCGGCTGCTACCGGGCGTGGGCTCCGCACGGTGGGCCGGCGGAGAAAGAGAGGGGAGAAGGAGGGCGGGCGGGTCAGCTGCTGTGGGGCGTGGGCCCCGCGCGGCGGGCCGGCGGAGAAAGAGAGGGGAGAAGGAGGGCCGGTGGGTCGGCTGCTGCGGGTTGTCGCAAGGGCTATTTTTAATGAGAAAAAGTTAATTATTCAAAGTGGTTGCTGAACTAGCAACAGGCAAAAAATAATGAAGAAAATGCAGTATTGGAGATGTTCAATTTCACATTTCAAAATCAGAAGCCTTTGCATTCAAGAACTTATTCTGGGAAATGTCTTCATAATTATAGGGTCAATGACAAGTCAAAATAGATGTACTTTGTTCTAAACCCATTGCATCTAACGAAAAAAATAAAAAAATAAATGGAAAGATTTTTAAACTGCTAAATGCAAAGTAGAAAACAGATTGAATATAAAAGGAACGAGCAAATGATCTGATATTGTGAACACTACTTATAGGTCTTATACAATTTTAGCAACTGGAAAACAAGAACCCTTCACAAAATGAATAAATAAATACTTTATGTCCTTCAAAAATGTGTAAAATTCGGCAATTCTACATGAAATTATTCCTAAGAAAACTGGTTAAATATTATCTGGCTTGCAATTCCTGATCAAGGTGTTTATAACATTCTTCAAAAATGCCTAAGATAATGAATAGAAATATGAAAATATGCCAATAAAAATTATGGCTGACTGCTAACATATCCCCCCAGAATCTAAGATGGATTTCATCTAAATATGAGGTAATGAACCAAATTAAAAAAGTGGTTTTAATATTTAACAATATTAAAAGCAGGCATAGAAATAGAATGAAATTGATGACACTAAAATTAGAAATTCCATTTAACTTTACTGCAAAAGTCCCCTTTAACGTATATCCATCTATTATGTGAGCACTCTTCTTTGAGAATATTTAACCAAACTTTCACATCCCATCCTAATATTATCTATTTTCATACATTCATTTTAATACCAGAAATCAATTAAAGAAATGGGTATGATAGGTTACTGGGCAACATAGGTTGTAAATTTTATAAAATTAAAGTTTAACATAGGAAACATAAGGCACTCTGTATCTTTTAGGTGGAAATAAGTTTGATACTGGATGTTGCATGCATAGAAAATCTATGGAATGGCTGAAGGAAGCTAGTTCTTCACTGGCCTCGAGCACTATCACCCAGAATATATTGCAGAACTAATATGCCAGGAGACCTATTAAACTCTCCAAGAAAAATGAAGGTGGGAATCCAGTAAACTGCTACTCACCTAGATCATATCTTTTAAGATTAAATTCTAAGATAAGAAAGCTGAGATCAGAAAGGCACAGATACTGTAGCTTCCACTTGATACTTCCGAAGTTACAAGACACTACAACACTACTGCAAAAAACGTCCAAATAATACCCTTGTTTGCCAGCATCAAATAACTAAATGCTGTTAGAATGTCATCTACGTTCCCATTAGACTCTAGGTCCACCATTTTTTCTTCTAATTTAATTTCAGTCAAATATTGGAATCTTACATTATGAAGTGTTTTAGTTTCCTAGACTGCTTAAAGTAATGCCATGAAATAGATCAGCTTAAGCAATAAGAGTTTATTCACTTATGGTTTTTGAGGCCAGGAAAATGTATAAATCAAGGTATCATCAAGCAATGCTTTTTTCCCAAAGAGCAGCTGCCAGAGATACTTGGCTGCTCTGATACTTGGCAAACCATGTGATGGCATCTGCTGGTCTCTCCTTTCTCTTCCGTATTTTGCTGTTTTAGTTTTTTATTTCCATGGTTTTCCCTATTTCTCTTTCTGTATTTATTCCATTTATAAAGGCCTCCTGGAAGAGGATTAAGACCCATCCTGCATAAGGTGGGTCATGCCTTAACTGAAGTAACCTCATCACAAGATCCTAGTTACAATGGGTTTATACCTACAGGAGTGTATTCAATTTAAGAATGTGTTTTTCTACTATGCATACAGCTTCAGGCCACCTCATGAAGAATACAATAATAGTTACCCAGCAGGCGCTTCTGCTCTAGCCAAGATGCGTGAGAGGGACAGAATTTATCTTCATTACTGAAACAAAAATAACAACAACAACATTCTGGTGGGTGTAGACCCATTGTAAATCAGATCTCTTCAAAATGTTACTTCAGTTAAGGTTTAGGCCTACTAAATGAGGTTGGGCCTTTGTCCAGGTTACCAGAGTCCTTTATAAGCAGAGTGAAAGTCTGATGGAGAGAGAAGCTAGGAAACACTGCCATTTGCATTGCCAAGTAACAGAATAAGCAAGGACCAAGGATTGCCAGCAGCCAGCCTCAGAATATAGGACTTTGGGAGAAAGCAACACCTTGCTGATGCCTCAGTTTCAAACTTCTCCTAGCCTCAAACACCATGAGCCAATAAATTACCATTGTTTAAGCCAATTTACTGTATGGTATTTGTTTTAACAAGTAAGAAACTAAAGTAATTATTATTATTATTTTTAACCTTTTCATAATTTTTGGATGATAGCCAGAAGTATTGTGTAGGACAATATTTCTTATCTTTAAAATTTCTGTAGGTAAATATTTTTGCATGCTTGGAGATGATCAAAGCCTTTTGCCTTCCGGGACCTTTAATGATGATGGTCAATATAGGCAGGATTAAAGTTGGTTTTGTTGTTTGTTGTTGCTATGGTTTACCTCAAGGTGACAAGCTTCACATTCCTTGTGTTTGGGGTGGGGGCTAGTTTTCCAAAACATGTTCCTTAATGTCTGCTCCACTCTTTGCTTTAGGTCTCTTCTGTGAACTACACCTCACAGAGAGACTTCCTCTTAGCAGTATTCTGAGAGAACATTGCTACTCAAAGCTCACTCTCTAAGGGTGGTACAGAGGTGAGTGTTTAACAGCATTCTATATTTCATAACACCTTAGTTTTAGGAAGGTACTTTGTTGGGGACACAGGAGTTTGGCTTCCTCAGTGCTCTTGCCTTTCCCCCAAACATAGCTGAGGGGTTAACACATATTCGTGACCCTCACCCAAGATGAGACTTTTCTCCCTTTTCTTTTTCTCAGATGCAATGATCTTACCCCGGTGTGCTAAGGATGATAGTGTTCATTGCTCTTCTACCATAAGTTTAAGGCTTTTATTTTTCCAGAGAGGGGCTAGAGAGATCTTCAGGGGGGTTCAGATCTTTCCTGCAGGATCTGTTGATCTCTTCCTAAGACCTATACCATGAAAGATGCTTTCTTGGGGTTCTTATTGGTTTTTTATTCTTAGCACCCGATGGCATCCATGGAGAAGAACTTGCATATGGAAGTGAATTTCTCATATATCTGCAGTCCCAAGGGTTCTTCACTTTCATATTAGCCAATATTTAACTTTTATCTATTCGTAGGCAATTTTAAGGGAATCTCCTTTCTGGTGCCCATTTGCTTCCTGGCAAGCAAGACCCCATGGCCCATCTCTCAGGCTCCTAACTTTCTTTAGTTTTTTGATCAGTTAGATTTCTTTGCTGTTTGTTGGGTGCAATAAAAGTGTGATTTTTTTATTCAACTTTTATTGTTGTTGTTGCAAAGGTGGAAATGATGGTCCTTTCAGCCCCCTGTATCTGAAATAGCAAACACAGTGCTATAGTTGTTTTAACATATATCTGAAAATTCTTTGACTAAGAAATGTCAGAATATTTCTTAGAAAGTGTGGCTTAAAAGCCCTAAGCTTTCGTATAAGGGGTCTGGCTTACTTGATGTTGTCATGCTGAAAAAGAGACAATGGGAAGAGACCACACAGATTTAGAGAGAAGTGTTGAAGGAGTTTACTGGGTGGTTACAGCCCCTAGCTGCTTGTCTTGAAGCTTAGGCAACAGAAATGACTGAAAGAGCCTTCAAAATGACTCCAGGCTTTGCCTGGAGAACATCTGATAGAATCCCCTTGAGAGACCCTAAGAAAAATATTCAGTCAAACTGCTTCTGAAATTCTGACCCACAGAAACCATTAGCAATATTAAATCATCATCACTAGTGTAAGTCACATATTTCCATGGTGATTGTTTTGCAGTAATAGATAACTAACACTAAGATTTATTTATTCATTAATTTTGGTTTGTTTTAGAAATTCCACCTTAAGTCCATGTTGATTCCCTTTTAAAAAAAACTGGTATTAGATTTTACTCATTAAATCTTAACTATAAATGAACAGAATGGATGTGATCACAAGTATGGTAACAATATTCAAGAATCTGGTCAGAGAAAACAGACATCACTTATATTTTCTCAATTCCTTACAATTACGATATAGTTCTTTACTTTAGATTGTGGACCTATTAAATCGCATAAATAGAAATGAGGCTATGCCTCATTTCATAGAATGTTTGGCTTAAAATCTTTAAGTAAGTAATTTATTATTAGGTATTGTTTAATGTAACACTAGGAGAATGAATGATAGGCACTTCCATTACAAACAGATCAGTGTAGTTCCTACACAGGTCATTCCCTTGCCCTGAATATTTGCCAAATAACTTTATGGAAGAAGCTTCCTTTATTCACAGAATTATTTTAGGAATCTCTTTTTTGTTCTTTTATAGACCCATACATTTTAATCTCTCACACTGTATTGCAATTACCTGATACTAGGGAAGTTGCAAATATCTGTTAAGCAGCTTCCTGCCCAGACGTCACTGTCACCTACCCCTTTGACTGGGGAAGTCATGAAGGTAACTTAAGTAGGCATTTTCTGGCTTTCTGCTATCCCTACTTCTATTTCTATCATGTGCCATTCCACAACCTGGAGGAGATATAAAGCCTAAGGGAAAAGTCCCGCCAGATCTTATACCCAGAAACTAGGAACAGACAGTCCATATGCTTATGAGAACAAGAATTCTCAATGTCAGTCCTCCTCCTTCCACGGCAGATTAAAACAAAACAAACAAAAAAACCACTCAAACAGTATAGACTGGTCTCAATGCTTCAACATGAAGTTGGGTGTGCAGAGCTGCTATCTACCAACCCTGACTCAGAGCAGTTCTGGCCACCCCAGGAGACTGATTGATATGGTTTCTCCTGTTCTTTTGAATTCTTCGATTGAATAAATGACAAAATATTATTTTCCCTTTCTGGAGATTTTATACTGTGCCAGTTATGAAAGAGTTATTTGCCAAATTTCTGTTGTACCTTGAACCTTGAATCATCATGCACAATTGTAGCAACTTGCTTTTTATTTGCTTAACTTATACCCAGTAAGCTTTTCAGGGATAAGGATTATATACTGTTTAGTTACCACCAGAATCTAGTAAAGAGTGCCAATTAATATTTGCTAAACATTGAATGCATTGCATTTATCTGTATAAAACACCAATTTCCATCAAAAACTGATCTTGAGTAGCTATTTGCACTTCTTTTCTTTAACCTCTTGCTGCACATGTCATGGGATTACAAAGAAGAAAAACACATTATTTACTAAATTTCCACTATTAGCTTACAAGACAGTGGAAAAATGGCAATTAAGGTGATATTTTTCTGAATTAAAATCTAGCAAAAGTATAAGCTTAAATTCTTCTAATTATTATTCTAACCCCATTACATGCCGATGTCTTTTGGTTTGAACTTATGTTTTGTTCCGCATCGCCTATGGCCCAAACACAGACATCATGAGAAAATGTACAATTGCATGTTTATTTGGTTTAATTGGGAAGGTTATTTTCAGCTTCACTGTAGAAATATGTACATTAAAAAAAAACTCAGTTACTAATATTTTCTACAATCAATCCTTTCCTGTGCCACAAACTCATGAAATACTTAATATGAGGGTTCTCAAAGGATGACAGATGTTTAACATTTTATACAACATAAAATTTGTAGTAAGACTAATATGTTTTACCAACTTTCTAAAGTTTAAATTTTGTCTTGATTCCACATTTTATTTATTTGGTATTGTTTATAAAGGAAGATTGATCTATAAATTTTCCTTTATATATATATGTGTGTGTGTGTATACACATATATATATATGTATATATATATATGTGTGTGTATATATATATATATATATATATATATTGCTTTTCCAATTGAATAAATTATATTTTTCCTTACTTATCTTATTACTGTTAGCTTTTTGTTGCCCATAAGATTGTTGGAATCATCTCTTCCCATTTGCTTCACTCAACTTGCAGATGTCTCTAATTGACGGTATGAGTAAAGAACATCAAGAGAGACCAATGCCTTTGAATTCCAGCTCTGTCCCTTGCTAGTCTAGGACTGAATATATTTCTGAATCCTTCTGAGCCTTTTTCTTTATTTGTAAAATGTGGAAACTCTTTCTCTCAATTGACACTGTGGGGGAATATATTGGATAATACACCCGGAACACAGCATTGTGTCTGACAAACAAGAGATGATAATACACTGAACTAGCCATTGTTCTCTACACTGTAAAAACAAACATAGGTAGTAGTTCAGTGTTGCTAAGATTAGAAATTCTGAAACCAGATTGTATATATTGTAATCCTATTGCCACCAATTTGTTGTCCTGTTAATTTGAACAGAATTCTTAATATAGTTACACCTAAAAACTTTCTAAAAATGTAAATAATAGTAGTAAATAATTCCATATGCACTGGTGAGAATTTAATAACCTAATGCAAGTAAAGTACTCAGAAAAGTGTCTGGGAAATGATAAATACGCAAAAAGTATCAGTTGTAATTATTTTATTTATTAATATGTAATTTAGACTTATTTCTGATAGCTCCAGAATTATAGCCTTGCAGTTTAATTCCTTAATAGAAATTGTGTTCATAGGTTGGAGCATGAGAAAATGCATGTAAAGATAATGTATTCAATATTTTCATTATAAATATTCATCACTAAAATAATTTTTAAAACTCAGCATTTTTTACCTATTATATTCACATATCAGAAAAATATTGGGAACTCATAAACATCATTTTATATTCTCCATGATTTAACTTGCCCACTTACTTTTATAGATATTCTTCCTATTGCTTTCCTGACATAAATCTTTCTTCTCAAACTTTCCCCTGTTAGTATCTTCTATAAACTCCTTCCATACTAACCCTAAATATAGCTAATTACTACCACCATTTATTTTTATCCCCATCCACTTCCCATCAATCAATATATGGAATACTTATGTATAGATGTGATATTGGGGCTTTTATATGTATGTTAAATAAAATATAAACAATTTGTAATTACTTTTTTGTACCTTGTTGCCTTTTCATTTTGACAAGAATCTCTGCAAGGTGAGGGGCAAGGCTTGTGACCAGTTTTTGCTAGTGTATCCCATTGCATCTCTTAGAGTTTGTGAATATTGTAAGTTCTCATATAGAAGCCCATCTGACTCCTATTTATTAGCTTTGTTTTTGTTCCAAACAGTTTTTATATGTCATAATTTGATGATAGTTAATTCCCACAAAGGAGAAAAAAATACTGAAAAATGGCCACTTAACTTTGCCCTTAATTTTCTTTAAAGGCTCCAGAATTTAATTTTTCATCATAAAACCTTTCATACCAATGTGAGTGGGATTTTTTGAGAAACATATTAAGGAAATACATGAAGAATGATTTTGGCAATATAAAGTCAAGCATCATTTTTATCACCACATTTATCCCAAATATTCAGTCATAAA